>NC_051312.1:116386834-116689864 GCF_015220235.1 Choloepus didactylus | reverse complement strand
TTTTGCTTATAATTTGCCTCCATCTCCAAATACTCTTGCATAATAATTGAAAAAAAAAAAACAAGTCATTAGATATGACCTATTACTTCCTTTATATTTGCCTAAAATCACATCCATTATATTCTCCTTTCTTACCATCACAGTGTAAGATATGCCTTTCTCCTTTCCAAAGCTAACTCCATTTACACTTCTTCCAGAATTTTTGCTTTGCTTCGCTAAATCATTTCATGAATACTTATTTATGTGCTTATTATGTGCTTATTTATGTGAACACTTATTTATGTGCTAGGCCCTAATAACAGGAGCTGGGTTATAACGAGTAATAAATAAGACTTTCCCTGCTGAGGTGGAGGGGAGGCAAAGGGAGATAAACAGTAAACAATAAATTTAGATAAAATCTTATTAAAAGTACTATGAAGAAAATAAAACAGGGTGATAGGATAGAGAGTTACTAAAAGCCTACTTTAGATAAGGTGGACAAAGTTGTCTCTAAAGAAATGAGGTGTGAACTATTTTCATTTTTTAACTGTAGAAACATATATACATATAAAATATCTCAACTCAACCACTCCTTAGCCCAAAATTTGGTAGTATTAATCACATTCACCATGTGCTACCACAAGCATCCATTACCTTCCATCACCCTGAAAAGAAACCCTGTACCCATTACACATTAACTTCCCACAAACTATTCCCCTCCCCATGTAACCTGTACTCTACTTTCTGTCTCTATGAATTGGCATATTCTAATTATTTCATAAAAGTAGAATCATACAATATCTGTCTTTTTGTGTCTGACTTATTTCATTCAATATGATGTCTTCAAGGTTCATCAATGTTGTAAAAGGTTTAAAACAGGTATAACAACTTCATTCCTTTTATGGATGAATAATATTTCATTGTATGTATAATCTACCTTTTGTTTGATGGACACTTGGGTTGCTCCCACATATTGGTGATTATGAATAATGCTGCTATGAAAATCAGTGTGCAAGTATCTGCTTGAGTCCCTGCTTTGAATTCTTTAGGATATATACCTAGAAGTAGGATTGCTGGGTCATATGGTAATTCTATTTTTAACTTTTTGAAAAACTGCCAAACTGTTTTCCACAGTGGCTACACAATTTTACTTTCTCACCCACAATGCAATAGGGTTCCTATTTCTCTGCATTCTTACCAGTACTTGTTATTTTCCGTTTTTCAAATAATAGCCATTCTACTTGGTGTGAGGTGGCACCTCACTGTGGTTTTGAGGTGCATTTCCCTAATAGCTAATGGTGTTGAGCAACTATTTTCATGTGTTTATAGGCTGTTTGTGTACTGTCCTTGAAAAAAAAGGTCTGTTCAAAGTTGTTTGCCTATTTTATAACGGGTTGTTTGAAATTTTGTTGTTGAGTCATAGAATTTATTTATATATTGTGGATATTAAGCCCTTATCAGATACACGGTTTACAAATATCTTCTCCAATTCTGCTGGTTGTCTTTTCACTTTCTTGATAATGTCCCTAGATGCACAAAAGTTTTTAATTTTGATATATTTTTTCTTTTGTTACTCATGCTTTGCTGCAAAATCTAAGAATCCATCTCTAATACAAGGCCCTGAAGCTATTTCCCTAAGATTTCTTCTCAGAGATTTATGGTGTTGGCTCTTACAATTAGGTCATTGATCCATTTTGAGTTAATTTTGATATGTGGTGTTAGATAAAGGTCTACCTTCATTCTTTTGCATATTGATAACAATTTTCCCAGCATCATTTGTTGGAAATTATTTTTTCTAATTGAGTGGACTTGGTGCCCTTGTCAAAAATCAGCTCTTAGGCAAGATGGCGGACTGGTGAGCTGTATGTTTTAGTTACTCCTCCAGGAAAGTAGGTAGAAAGCCAGGAACTGCGTGGACTGGACACCACAGAGCAATCTGTCTTTGGGCATACTTCATACAACACTCATGAAAACGTGGAACTGCTGAGATCAGCGAAATGTGTAAGTTTTTGTGGCCAGGGGACCCGCGCCCCTCCCTGCCAGGCTCAGTCCCGTGGGAGGAGGGGCTGTCAGCTCCGGGAAAGAGAAGGGAGAACTGCAGTGGCAGCCCTTATCGGAAACTCATTCTACTGATCCAAACTCCAACCATAGACAGACTGAGACCAGACACCAGAGAATCTGAGAGCAGCCAGCCCAGCAGAGAGGAGACAGGCATAGAAAAGAAAACAACACGAAAAACTCCAAAATAAAAGCGGAGGATTTTTGGAGTTCTGGTGAACATAGAAAGGGGAAGGGCCCTGAGGCGCATATGCAAATCCCGAAGAAAAGCTGATCTCTCTGCCCTGTGGACCTTTCCTTAATGGCCCTCGGTGCTTTGTCTCTTAGCATTTCAATAACCTATTAGATCTCTGAGGAGGGCCCTTTTTTTTTTTTTTTTTTTTTTTAAATCTTTTTTTCTTTTTCTAAAACAATTACTCTAAGAAGCCCAATACAGAAAGCTTCAAAGACTTGCAATTTGGGCAGGTCAAGTCAAGAGCAGAACTAAGAGAGCTCTGAGACAAAAGGCAATAATCCAATGGCTGAGAAAATTCACTAAACACCACAACTTCCCAAGAAAAGGGGGGTGTCCGCTCACAGCCATCATCCTGGTGGACAGGAAACACTCCTGCCCATCGCCAGCCCCATAGCCCAGAGCTGCCCCAGACAACCCAGTGTGACGGAAGTGCTTCAAATAACAGGCACACACCACAAAACTGGGCGTGGACATTAGCCTTCCCTGCAACCTCAGCTGATTGTCCCAGAGTTGGGAAGGTTGAGCAGTATGAATTAACAAAGCCCCATTCAGCCATCATTTCAACAGACTGGGAGCCTCCCTACACAGCCCAGCAGCCCAGAACCGCCCTGGGGGGACGGCACTCACCTGTGACATAGCACAGTCATCCCTCAACAGAAGACCTGGGGTGCACAGCCTGGAAGAGGCGCCCACTTGCAAGCCTCAGAAGCCATACGCCAATACCAAGGACTTGTGGGTCAGTGGCAGAGACAAACTGTGGCAGGACTGAACTGAAGGATTAGACTATTGCAGCAGCTTTAAAACTCTAGGATCACCAGGGAGATTTGATTGTTAGGGCCACCCCCCCTCCCTGACTGCCCAGAAACACACCCCATATACAGGGCAGGCAACACCAACTACACACGCAAGCTTGGTACACCAATTGGACCCCACAAGACTCACTCCCCCACTCACCAAAAAGGCTAAGCAGGGGAGAACTGGCTTGTGGAGAACAGGTGGCTCGCGGACGCCACCTACTGGTTAGTTAGAGAAAGTGTACTCCACGAAGATGTAGATCTGATAAAATAGAGACAAGGACTTCAATTGGTCTACAAATCCTAAAAGAACCCTATCAAGTTCAGCAAATGCCATGAGGCCAAAAACAACAGAAAATTATAAAGCATATGAAAAAACCAGACGATATGGATAACCCAAGCCCAAGTACCCAAATCAAAAGATCAGAAGAGACACAGCACCTAGAGCAGCTACTCAAAGAACTAAAGATGAACAATGAGACCATAGTATGGGAGACAAAGGAAATCAAGAAGACCCTAGAAGCGCATAAAGAAGACATTGCAGACTAAATAAAAAAATGGATGATCTTATGGAAATTAAAGAAACTGTTGACCAAATTAAAAAGATTCTGGACACTCATAGTACAAGACTAGAGGAAGTTGAACAACGAATCAGTGACCTGGAAGATGACAGAATGGAAAATGAAAGCATAAAAGAAAGAATGGGGAAAAAAATTGAAAAAATCGAAATGGACCTCAGGGATATGATAGATAATATGAAACATCCGAATATAAGACTCCTTGGTGTCCCAGAAGGGGAAGAAAAGGGTAAAGGTCTAGGAAGAGTATTCAAAGAAATTGTTGGGGAAAACTTCCCAAATCTTCTAAATAACATAAATACATAAATCATAAATGCTCAGCGAACTCCAAATAGAATAAATCCAAATAAACCCACTCCGAGACATATACTGATCACACTGTCAAACACAGAAGAGAAGGAGCAAGTTCTGAAAGCAGCAAGAGAAAAGCAATTCACCACATACAAAGGAAACAGCATAAGACTAAGTAGTGACTACTCAGCAGCCACCATGGAGGCAAGAAGGCAGTGGCACGATATATTTAAAATTCTGAGTGAGAAAAATTTCCAGCCAAGAATACTTTATCCAGCAAAGCTCTCCTTCAAATTTGAGGGAGAGCTTAAATTTTTCACAAACAAACAAATGCTGAGAGAATTTGCTAACAAGAGACCTGCCCTACTGGAGATACTCAAGGGAGCCCTACAGACAGAAAAACAAAGAAAGGACAGAGAGACTTGGAGAAAGGTTCAGTACTAAAGAGATTCGGTATGGGTACAATAAAGGATATTAATAGACAGAGGGGAAAAATATGACAAACATAAACCAAAGGATAAGATGGCTCATTCAAGAAATGCCTTCACGGTTATAACGTTGAATGTAAATGGATTAAGCTCCCCAATTAAAAGATATAGATTCGCAGAATGGATCAAAAAAAATGAACCATCAATATGTCGCATACAAGAGACTCATCTTAGACACAGGGACACAAAGAAACTGAAAGTGAAAGGATGGAAAAAAAATATTTCATGCAAGCTACAGCCAAAAGAAAGCAGGTGTAGCAATATTAATCTCAGATAAAATAGACTTCAAATGCAGGGATGTTTTGAGAGACAAAGAAGGCCACTACATACTAATAAAAGGGGCAATTCAACAAAAAGAAATAACAATCGTAAATGTCTATGCACCCAATCAAGGTGCCACAAAATACATGAGACAAACACTGGCAAAACTAAAGGAAGCAATTGATGTTTCCACAATAATTGTGGGAGACTTCAACACATCACTCTCTCCTATAGATAGATCAACCAGACAGAAGACCAGTAAGGAAACTGAAAACCTAAACAAGCTGATAAATGAATTAGATTTAACAGACATATACAGGACATTACATCCCAAATCACCAGGATACACATACTTTTCTAGTGCTCATGGAACTTTCTCCAGAATAGATCATATGCTGGGACATAAAACAAGCCTCAATAAATTCAAAAAGATTGAAATTTTTCAAAGCACATTCTCTGACCACAATGGAATACAATTAGAAGTCAATAACCATCAGAGACTTAGAAAATTCACAAATACCTGGAGGTTAAACAACACACTCCTAAACAATCAGTGGGTTCAAGAAGAAATAGCAAGAGAAATTGCTAAATATATAGAGACGAATGAAAATGAGAACACAACATACCAAAACCTATGGGATGCAGCAAAAGCAGTGCTAAGGGGGAAATTTATAGCACTAAATGCATATATTAAAAAGGAAGAAAGAGCCAAAATCAAAGAACTAATGGATCAATGGAAGAAGCTAGAAAATGAACAGCAAACCAATCCTAAACCAAGTACAAGAAAAGAAATAACAAGGATTAAAGCAGAAATAAATGACATAGAGAACAAAAAAACAATAGAGAGGATAAATATCACCAAAAGTTGGTTCTTTGAGAAGATCAACAAGATTGACAAGCCCCTAGCTAGACTGACAAAATCAAAATGAGAGAAGACCCATATAAACAAAATAATGAATGAAAAAGGTGACATAACTGCAGATCCTGAAGAAATTAAAAAAATTATAAGAGGATATTATGAACAACTGTATGGCAACAAACTGGATAATGTAGAGGAAATGGACAATTTCCTGGAAACATATGAACAACCTAGACTGACCAGAGAAGAAATAGAAGACCTCAATCAACCCATCACAAGCAAAGAGATCCAATCAGTCATCAAAAATCTTCCGACAAATAAATGCCCAGGGCCAGATGGCTTCACAGGGGAATTCTACCAAACTTTCCAGAAAGAACTGACACCAATCTTACTCAAACTCTTTCAAAACATTGAAGAAAATGGAACACTACCTAACTCATTTTATGAAGCTAACATCAATCTAATACCAAAACCAGGCAAAGATGCTACAAAAAAGGAAAACTACCGGCCAATCTCCCTAATGAATATAGATGCAAAAATCCTCAACAAAATACTTGCAAATCGAATCCAAAGACACATTAAAAAAATCATACACCATGACCAAGTGGGGTTCATCCCAGGCATGCAAGGATGGTTCAACATAAGAAAAACAATCAATGTATTACAACACATTAACAAGTCAAAAGGGAAAAATCAATTGATCATCTCAACAGATGCTGAAAAAGCATTTGACAAAATCCAACATCGCTTTTTGATAAAAGCACTTCAAAAGGTAGGAATGGAAGGAAACTTCCTCAACATGATAAAGAGCATATATGAAAAACCCACAGCCAGCATAGTACTCAATGGTGAGAGACTGAAAGCCTTCCCTCTAAGATCAGGAACAAGACAAGGATGCCCGCTGTCACCACTGTTATTCAACATTGTGCTGGAAGTGCTAGCCAGGGCAATCCGGCAAGACAAAGAAATAAAAGGCATCCAAATTGGAAAAGAAGAAGTAAAACTGTCATTGTTTCAAGATGATATGATCTTATATCTAGAAAACCCTGAGAAATCAACGATACAGCTACTAGAGCTAATAAACAAATTTAGCAAAGTAGCGGGATACAAGATTAATGCACATAAGTCAGTAATGTTTCTATATGCTAGAAATGAACAAACTGAAGAGACACTCAAGAAAAAGATACCATTTTCAATAGCAACTAAAAAAATCAAATACCTAGGAATAAACTTAACCAAAGATGTTAAAGACCTATACAACGAAAACTACATAACTCTACTAAAAGAAATAGAAGGGGACCTTAAAAGATGCAAAAATATTCCATGTTCATGGACAGGAAGGCTAAATGTCATTAAGATGTCAATTCTACCCAAACTCATCTACAGATTCAATGCAATCCCAATCAAAATTCCAACAACCTACTTTGCAGACTTGGAAAAGCTAGTTATCAAATTTATTTGGAAAGGGAAGATGCCTCGAATTGCTAAAGACACTCTAAAAAAGAAAAACGAAGTGGGAGGACTTACACTCCCTGATTTTGAAGCTTATTATAAAGCCACAGTTGCCAAAACAGCATGGTACTGGCACAAAGATAGACATATAGATCAATGGAATCGAATTGAGAATTCAGAGATAGACCCTCAGATCTATGGCCGACTGATCTTTGATAAGGCCCCCAAAGTCACTGAACTGAGTCATAATGGTCTTTTCAACAAATGGGGCTGGGAGAGTTGGATATCCATATCCAAAAGAATGAAAGAGGACCCCTACCTCACCCCCTACACAAAAATTAACTCAAAATGGACCAAAGATCTCAATATAAAAGAAACTACCATAAGACTCCTAGAAGATAATGTAGGAAAACATCTTCAAGACCTTGTATTAGGCGGCCACTTCCTAGACTTTACACCCAAAGCACAAGCAACAAAAGAGAAAATAGATAAATGGGAACTCCTCAAGCTTAGAAGTTTCTGCACCTCAAAGGAATTTCTCAAAAAGGTAGAGGCAGCCAACTCAATGGGAAAAATTTTTGGAAACCATGTATCTGACAAAAGACTGATATCTTGCATATATAAAGAAATCCTACAACTCAATGACAACAGTACAGACAGCCCAATTATAAAATGGGCAAAAGATATGAAAAGACAGTTCTCTGAAGAGGAAATACAGATGGCCAAGAAACACATGAAAAAATGTTCAGCTTCACTAGTTATTAGAGAGATGCAAATTAAGACCACAATGAGATACCATCTAACACCAGTTAGAACGGCTGCCATTAAACAAACAGGAAACTACAAATGCTGGAGGGGATGTGGAGAAATTGGAACTCTTATTCACTGTTGGTGGGACTGTATAATGGTTCAGCCACTCTGGAAGTCAGTCTGGCAGTTCCTTAGAAAACTAGATATAGAGCTACCATTCGATCCGGCGATTGCACTTCTCGGTATATACCCGGAAGGTCGGAAAGCAGTGACACGAACAGATATCTGCACACCAATGTTCATAGCAGCATTATTCACAATTGCCAAGAGATGGAAACAACCCAAATGTCCTTCAACAGATGAGTGGATAAATAAAATGTGGTATATACACACGATGGAATACTATGCGGCAATAAGAAGGAACGATCTCGTGAAACATATGACAACATGGATGAACCTTGAAGACATAATGCTGAGCGAAATAAGCCAGGCACAAAAAGAGAAATATTATATGTTACCACTAATGTGAACTTTGAAAAATGTAAAACAAATGGTTTATAATGTAGAATGTAGGGGAACTAGCAATAGAGAGCAATTAAGGAAGGGGGAACAATAATCCAAGAAGAACAGATAAGCTATTTAACGTTCTGGGGATGCCCAGGAATGACTATGGTCTGTTAATTTCTGACGGATATAGTAGGAACAAGTTCACAGAAATGTTGCTATATTATGTAACTTTCTTGGGGTAAAGTAGGAACATGTTGGAAGTTAAGCAGTTATCTCAGGTTAGTTGTCTTTTTCTTACTCCCTTGTTATGGTCTCTTTGAAATGTTCTTTTATTGTATGTTTGTTTTCTTTTTAACTTTTTTTTCATACAGTTGATTTAAAAAAGAAGGGAAAGTTAAAAAAAAAAAAAAGAAAAACAAGGAAAAAAAAGATGTAGTGCACCCTTGAGGAGCCTGTGGAGAATGCAGGGGTATTCGCCTACCCCACCCCAATGGTTGCTAACATGACCACAGACATAGGGGCCTGGTGGTTTGATGGGTTGAGCCCTCTACCATAGGTTTTACCCTTGGGAAGACGGTTGCTGCAAAGGAGAGGCTAGGCCTCCCTATGGTTGTGCCTAAGAGCCTCCTCCCAAATGCCTCTTTGTTGCTCAGATGTGGTCCTCTCTCTCTGGCTAAGCCAACTTGAAAAGTGAAATCACTGCCCTCCCCCCTAAGTGGGATGAGACACCCAGGGGAGTGAATCTCCCTGGCAATGTGGAATATGACTCCCGGGGAGGAATGTAGACCCGGCATCGTGGGACGGAGAATATCTTCTTGAGCAAAAGGGGGATGTGAAAGGAAATGAAATAAGCTTCAGTAGCAGAGAGATTCCAAAAGAGCTGAGAGATCACTCTGGTGGGCACTCTTACGCACAATTTAGACAACCCTTTTTAGTTTCCAAAGAATTGGGGTAGCTGGTGGTGGATACCTGAAACTATCAAACTACAACCCAGAACCCATGAATCTCGAAGACAGTTGCATAAAAATGTAGCTTATGAGGGGTGACAACGGGATTGGGAAAGCCATAAGGACCACACTCCACTTTGTCTAGTTTATGGATGGATGCGTAGAAAAATAGGGGAAGGAAACAAACAGACAAAGGTACCCAGTGTTCTTTTTTACTTCAATTGCTCTTTTTCACTCTAATTATTATTCTTGTTATTTTTGTGTGTGTGCTAATGAAGGTGTCAGGGATTGATTTAGGTGATGAGTGTACAACTATGTAATGGTACTGTAAACAATTGAAAGTATGATTTGTTTTGTATGACTGCGTGGTATGTGAATATACCTCAATAAAATGAAGATTAAAAAAAAAAATCAATTGGTGGCTCAAGGGTACATTGACTTGATGAGTGGAAGGGTGAACTGTGGTGTACACATACAATGGAACATTGTGCGGATACAGAAAGGAATGAAGTTGTGAGACATGCAATCAGGTGAATGAAACTTGAGGACATTATGTTGAGCAAAATACATCAGAAACAAAAGGACAAAAATAGTATGTTCTATGATATTTTCTGCATGTTAAAACTTCAACATCTGTATGAGACCAAAGGAAGAGATGCTTATTTTGTCCAAAGTTTAAATTCTCTGTAGCACAGTATCTAGTTTAACCCTTCTGTTCAGTTTATTTAAACCACCTAATTACATAGAACCAAGAACAGGGAATGTTATTCTATACAGGTCAATTTAATACCCTGATACATTCCTGAGTATTTTGGGCAGAAAATAAAAAAGTATTTGCAAAGTCCCTTGAGGGACTGGAGAAAAAATGTGGAACTATTAAACTTCCCTACCTGGGGAATTCCTGATATTCTCTTAAGCATTGGGAACTCTCAATTTAATAAGCTAAGACCTCAATTTTGAGGCTTGCCCTTACGGAACTTATTTTTGTAATGGTGAAACTATGCCTACTTATAATTATGCCTAAGGGTCACCCCCAGTAAACCTCTTGTGTTGCTCACATGCGGTCTCTCTCTCCAAGCCAAATTTCTCTGTAAATAAACTCACTACCCTCCCCACAGGATGGGCCTGACCCTGGCATCATGGGATTAACAATGCCTTCTTGACCAAAAGGGCAAAAAAGAAATGAAACAAAATAAAATTTCAGTGGCTAAGAAATTTCAAATAGTGTCAAGAGGTCATTCTGGAGGTTCCTCTATGCAGGCTTCAGCCAGATACTGCAATTTGCTACAGCATGCCAAGCCCCAACCAACAATATTCCCGAAAACCTTAAATAGCCAGTGCTCTATCTAAGACTATATGAAGTTTTACTTAAGTTTACTTTTTCAGAAACTTAAAACATCCAGATTGTGCCTATGCCAGATAAGCCTTGAAACCCAGAGGTACGAGTCTCTCCAAGAACATCAACCAGTTTCATTCTTCTACTCCATAACATTGACAACATTGTTCAACATGAAGAAGTTACAATGGTCATTGCCCAGATATTCCTGAAGATTGAGAGAATGATCAAATGAGAGGGAGGAGTTGTAACTGAGAAGTTATGATTTAACAAATGATTATGACTACTGACTCATTATATAGACATTTCTTTTTAGTTTCTAGTGTATTAGAGTAGCCAGAAGGCAATACCTGAAATTGTTGATCTGTAACCCAGTAGCCTTGATCTTTGATAGTGATTGTATAACTATACAGCTTTTATCATGCGACCACGTGATTGTAAAAACCTTGGGACTGACACTCCCTTAATCCAGTGTTTGGGTAGATGAGTAATAGAGTAAAGACATAAATTTAAAAAAAACCCAGCACTACATGAAATTTAACTAAGTGACAAGTCAAGTAAGACGATTTCTTTCTATCAAGTCCTCATTTGATTTTTGACCACTTGATGCTTTCACACACTCAGGCACAACCACACAGATTATACGTATTCCTTAGTTCTAAATCTTCACACCATGGCAGGTTGCATCAGGAGTTCTGATGCTATATGATTTTGCGCATGTTGTCATTTTAACCTGTATTAATTGACTGCATTAAATCATGACTGCATTAAACCATATTTTGATCTGTGTGCTGAGATGAATAAACATGTGTATTAATGTAAAACAAACAAATGGGAAAAAAAAAAAAAAAGAAAATCAACTGGCCCTAGATGTGTGAGTTTATTTCTGAACTCTTGATTAGATTCCACTGGTCTGTATCTGTCCTTGTGCCAGAACCATGCTATTTCAAATACTGTAGCTTTGTAATAAGTTCTAAAATTGGAAAGTATAAGTCTTCCAACTTTGTTCTTCTTTTTCAAGATGGTTTTAGCTATTTGGGGTCCTTTCCTTTCCATATAAATTTGATGTTTGGCTTTTCCATTTCTGCAAAGAAGGCTGTTAGAATTTTCATTGGGGCTGTGTTGAATCTGTAAATTACTTTGGGTAGTAGTGACATCTTAAAGAGATTGTCTCCTAATCCCTGAGCACAGACTATCTTTCCATTTATTTAGATTTTCAGGATGAACCAAGAATATGAAGGACCGGTAGAAATTCCAAGAAGGGAATAATTAGTGCAAAGACCATAAAGCAAGAATAAGCATGTTAATCTCAATATTTCCATTTCTATTTTAGCAAGAATACAATTCTAAAGAAAGTAGACTACTCACCTTAAAAGTGTAAACTCTATATATTTGAAAAGACATATAATAGCATTCTCAACTTATATTCTATTAACGTTACAATTAATATTTATATCACTACTTTAATCATATCACCTCAAAGCCCATCCCCAATAATATTTTTATGAATTCCCCTTTCCTACAGGGAAAAGTTTAAAATTTCTTAATCTAGCAACCAATGCCCCTTAATAGGAGTCTAGACATGCCTTTCCAATGGCATTTGGCCACACTTTCAGGCAGGCTGACATGCATACCCCTCTCAAATGCACAATTCACATAATTACCACAACTCATACCCTTCTCAGAGTGACTTGCTCTCTTTCCCTCAGCTATTTGGTTCCTCTTTCAAGCCTAGCTTCATTCCTGTATTCTCTAAACCACAGTTTTCTCCCCTTCCAGGCACTGCTAGAATATTTATTGGCTACATCACTTACACAGTGTTTATACATTCTGCCTAGATGGAATCATAGAATCAGAATTCAGAGTTCACAGAGTTCAAGGAAATAATATAGACTTGGCCCCAGATTCCTCTCTGACCTCATCACCTACTTCTTCACCTTCTCAAAGGGCTAACCTATACTACTGAAAGCCACAACACACTTCCCCACACAATACTTCCAATCTCTGTAGGTTGTTCTAATTCTCCTTTTTTCCCTAGCACTATTTCCTTTTAATAGTCACATAATGCTCTTATTATTAATCCTTACAGTCTGACTTTTCCTGCTATGATATAAACTCCATGAGAGCAAGATCTTCGGTTTTTTTTTCCATGGCTATACTCCAGGGCCCTAGTTATGGTGCCAGGAATGTAGAATATTTCCAACAAATTGTGGCAAATGAATGAAAGAATTGAGGTTTATGACATACATAAATGAACACTATACCAATAACTATGTTGGCCAGAAATATAATTGTCAGAGCTGTAAATAATGCATGAAAAATACAGAGATATGTCAGTATGTGGATTTCCTCTTTCTAGAAATTCAGTGCAACCCTCTTAGATCATCTTAAGATAAGATGAGCCTTCTTCTCTCTTCTCAGCCTGTGAAGGATGGATACTCCCATCCATCTTTAGATCTGCACTGTTCAATGTAGTAGCCACTAGCTATGGAGTACTTGAAATGTGCCTAGTCTGAATTAATATGCGATGTGAGTGTAAAATACACACCAAATTTCAGTCTTAGTATGACAAAAAAAATGTATATTTCATTAATTATTTTTATACTGAACACATGCAGAAATGGTGATTTGCAATATATGTTAAATAAAAAGATACATAAAATAAACAAAACAATGGTTTAAGTTTAAGCTAACATTGCTTGTTTCTTTTCAATTTTTTATTTGCAGCTACTAGAAACTTTAAAGTTACATATGTGTCCACGACAGCACTGTTTTAAACAGTTCTGTGATTAATAATGTGAAAGTCATGAGAAAGTCAAAGATGTCATAACCTGGGTTTAACAGAATAGACCAGACTTAGTTTGGCTAAAATCCAAACAACACAGTCTTACAAGGGAAAACCAGGTGATTCGTAAAATAGCCTGAGAAAATGGTAGGATGCCTGGGCAGGTGAGAAATAAGCTTCAGGGAACTCTGGGGTAAGCTCTAGACCTAGAAGGATGACGAATTTTATCAGGGTAGAGTCTGGTAGCACATGTCACTGGAGAGCCAGGAAAAGCAGAAATCACAAACTGAACAGTTAAAGATGACAGATAAGAACCAATCTCAGGAAGACTCCTCTCTGAACTGAGGAGAATGAATCCAGCTCTAGACAAGTGAGGAGAGAAAGAGCTTAATGATACTAAACATTAGTAAAAAATGAGGTAAGTTCCCAGTTATTAGCACTAGAGCATAAAATAAGCAAAGTCATCACAGCATTTAAAGTTAAGTCACAGAGCTATTGGCCCAGCAAGTTACAAATTTCTCTATAACCACGGAGAATATTGGTCTCAACGTCCTTTGTGGCCTAAATGGTAATGCTGGACTAGTAGTCCAACAGGGTACCAAGTGGATTGTTACATTCTCCTGTATACTATTAGATTAGAAAAATCCTAGGAGTAAGACTTCAGCCAAGCCTGGGCTTTCACACATCGTCAAAATTATGCACCTAACAATATTCTCCTAAGTCACTGCCATGAACTGAGCTCTGAGAAGACTCAAATGTCCTCAGGTCCACTTTATTCAAAGGACAAACTCTTTTTCTAGTATATTTTAAAGTCATATATCACAAAATTCATTTTATGAGGACTGATAAGGTACTTTAACTAGTAGGAATGTAATAATAATATTAAAAGTAGCAACAACATCAAACAAAAATTACATTCATTGAGGGGCTACTCTATGCCAGGCTCACACAAAATTTCATTTAGCAAAAATCCTATATGGGAGAGGATTGTGGGAAGATGGCAGAGTAGGGAGTTCTAGGACTCAATCCTTCCACCAAAACAATTATTACATAGGCAGGAACTGTCTGAAACAACTATTTTGAAACTCCAGAGGCCAGAAGAACACTGTTCAGCATCCAGGGAAGAGCAGGAGGAAGAGGTTGATAATTTACAGTAAAGAACAGTAAATTGATCTCTCGACAGCAGGGGCTACTCGTGCTGATTCCACACCACAGGGTCAAGCCCCTAGCTGGCTTGCTGGTGACAGAGAGGGACATAAATAGCCTATTCCCCAAGAACAGAGGTGGGCATGGCAGATTACTGATCACAGATTTTCATTAGCAAATTTGGATGACTGGGGGCCTGGCTCTGCAGCTATTTTTTTCAACATGCCCAGGACAAAAGTGGCAGCAGCCATTGTTTAAAACTGACCCAAAAAGGGGCAGCAGCACTAGAGACTAAAGGACACTGTGCTTCCTCAGACATGCAAGAGATAGTTAATTGAACAGTTACATTTGCTTGGCAGGCCAGGAAAGGTCAGCTTTGGGGACTCAGCAGAGAAACTCTTGGGACATTCCTGATCCCCTCCCCAGGGCACTTCAGCGCTGGTCTGTGGGAGGCCCCCTTCATGGGTCCCTGGCCCTGTTCAGGCTGGGAAAGACTGACTTGCGAAAGTCCTCTCATGCACCCCTCCTCCCAGAATTTGCCCTTTAGGCAAAAGCAACTAGAGACAATGAAAGGAATGTAAGAAACTACAGAGGCAGACAGTCTAGGGCAAAGGCCTGCTGGCATCGAACTCCCAGGAGAGAGGTCTTTCTCCAGGGAACAGAGGGGAAAACCAAACTCCTGTAAACAGGGGAACTCCAAAACAACTAACAAGCAAAGGCCTGGGAAAAGACAGAGGCCCAGAAAGACAAGAAAAACCCTGCACGCTGCATTTGCATTGAGCAGATCTTCCAGATAGCTCAAGAAAATCTCGTCATCTCCAGCTGGTTATAAAACCAAGAAACAGACATCCCAGGGAGTAAAGTCCAGAGTTAACATTTTAAAATATTAAAATATACAGTGTGCAACAAAAGAATGCAAGACAAACAAAGATGCAGGAAATGATGATCCATCCAAAGGAAAGAGAATAAAAATATAGAAAACACCAATGAAGAAGACCAGAATGTAGACATACTGAATAAAGCCTTTAAAAAAATAAAAAAAATCATAAATGATCAAGGAGATAAAGGAAAATATAGAGAAAGAACTAAAGCAAATAAGGAAAACAAAAAATGAGCAATCTGAGAATTTTGGTAAAGAGATAGAAATTTTAAAAAGGAATCAAAGAG
Source organism: Choloepus didactylus (assembly GCF_015220235.1). Taxonomy (NCBI): domain Eukaryota; kingdom Metazoa; phylum Chordata; class Mammalia; order Pilosa; family Megalonychidae; genus Choloepus; species Choloepus didactylus. The sequence continues at coordinate 116,674,231 of NC_051312.1, read as the reverse complement.
AACTACTGGAATTGGAGACCACAATAACTGAAATGAAAAATTCCCAGGAGGGTTTCAAGAGCAGATCAGAGCTGAGAGAGAAAGAATCAGGGAACACGAAGACAAGAGACTTGAAATGAGTCAGGCTGAGAAACAGAAACTAAAAAGAATTATCAGAAGTGAAAATAGCCAAAGAAACTCTGGGACACCATCAAGCATACCAGCGTATGCATTACAAGAGTCCCAGAAGGAAAAGAAAGAAAGAAAGAGGCAGAAAGAATAGTCAAAGACATAATAAAAGAGAACTTCCCAAACTTGGCAAAAGATGTGAATATGCACACCAATAAGCCCAGAGAATACCAAACAGGACAAACATGAAGAAAAATGCAACATCATACTGATCACACTATCAAATTCAAAGGATAAGGAAAGAGCTCTGAAAGCTGTAGGAGAAAAGCAACACGGTATGTACAAGGGAGTCCCAGTTAAATCAAGTGCTGATTTCTCATGAGAAACCATGGAGGCAAGAAGGCAGTGGACTGAAATATTTAAAATGCTGAAAGAAATCAACTGCCAGCCAAGAACTGTATATCCAGTAAAACTTTCTTTCAAAAAATAAGGGAGAGATCAAGACATTCTCAGATAAATAAAATCTGAGGGAGTACATCACCACTAGACCTGCTCTAAGCAATGCTAAAAGGAGTTCTGCATATTGGAAGGAAAGGTCAATAGACAGTGGTTCAAAGAGGCAAAAAAAAATAAAGACCTATTGTAAAGGTAATCATTTGGGTAAGTATAAATGTCAATGTTACTGTAGTGCATTGTTTCATATATAACTCCACTTTTTACTTCCTACAGGTGCTAAAATAAAAATGCATAAAAAGTAATGCTAAATCTATGTTTATGGATATGCAATGTACAAAGATATAAGTGGTAATAAAAGTGAGGGGGGACAGCAGGGTATAAGAAAAGTATATGTGCATGCTATTGAAGTTAAATTGGTATCAAACCAAATATGACTGTTATATGTTTAGAATGGTAACCACAAGGAAAATAGATGAAATATATATCCAAATAGAAATGAGAATGCACTCAATACAGTACAGCACAAAATACCAAACAAATACAAAAACAGGCATTAATGTAAGTGAGGGGAAAAAAGGTATAAAATTTACAGAGGCTAAATAGCAAACTGGCAGAATAACCTGTATTATCAGTAGTGACTTTAAATGTAAAAGGCAGAGACTGGTAGAATGGATAAAAAAGCAGAACCCAACAACATGCTATCAGCAACACAGTCACCTTAAAGTCAAAGATACCAGTAGGGTGAAAGTGAAAGGAAAGAAAAAATATTTGATGCAATAGTAACCCAAAAGGAACTGGGGTAGCTATATTGCTATTAGATAAAATAGGCTTTAAATCAAAAACTATTACAAGGAACAAAGATGGTCATTATATATTGATAAAGGGGACAATTCAACAAGAAGATATAACAATTACAAATGTATATGCACCTATGAGCAGAGCCCCAAAATATATGAAACAAATACTGACAGATTTGAAAGGAGGAACTGATGGTTCTATATTAATAGTAGGAGAATTTAATATATCACTTTAAATAATGCATAGAACAGCAAGTTAGGAGATCAAAAAGGAAATACAAGACTTGAATGATACTCTAAACCAAATAGACCTAAAAGACATACACAGAACACTTCATCCAACAAAAAAGGGAATACACATTCTCAACTGCACGTGGATCATCACAGACAATATGTTAGGTCATGGAAATGGTATCAATAAATTCAAAAATACTGAAATCATACAATGTATGTGTTCAAACCACAACAAAATGAAAGTGGAAATCAGTAACAGAAGGGGAAAAGGAAAATTCACGAATATACAGAAATTAAACAACATAATATTAAACAACCAATAGGCTAAAGAGGAAATCAGAAGCGAAATTAGGAAATATCTTGAGGCAAATGAACATGAAAATTCAAAATATGAAAACTTATGGGATGCAGCAAAGGCAGTGTTGAATGGAAATTTACAGCACTAAATGCTTACGTTAAAAAAGAAGACACATTTCAATCCAGACAGAGACCTAACCTCAAAACTGAAGCCTTAAAGAAGAGAAAACCAAACCCAAAGTGGGCAGAAGGAAAGAAATAACAAAGATTAGAGCAGGGATAAATGGAATAGTAAACAAACAAACAAAAACCAATACAGAGTATCAACAAATGCAAAAGTTTGGTTCTTTGCAAAGAGCAATAAAATTATCAAACCTTTAGCTAGACTGACAAAAAAAAAAGAGAGGATATAAATAATGAAAATCAGAAATGAAAAGGAGCATACTACCGACCCTGCTGAAATAAAAAGAACTATAAGAGGATACTGTAAACTGTATGCCAATAAATTTGATAACCTAGATGAAATGGACAAATTCTTAGAAACACACAAGTCGCCTACATTGATTCAAAAAAGAAATATAAAAACTCAATAAACCATTACTAGTAAAGAGATTGAATCAATCATTAAAAGCCGCACAAAAAGAAATGCCCAGACCACATGGCTTCACTGGGGAATTCTACCAAACATTCCAAGAAGACTCAATTCCAATTCTGCTCAAATTCTTCCAAAAATTGAAGAGGAGGAAACACTCCCTCATTCATTCTATGAGGCCAGCATCACTCTCAGACCAAAGTGAGATAGATACCACAAGGAAAGAAAACTACAGACTGATATCCCTTATGAATACGGATGCAAAAATCCTCAGAAAATACTAACAAACCAATTCCAACAGCATATTAGAAGAATTATACACCATGATCAAGTGGGATTTATGCAAGGTTGGTTCAACATAAGAAAAGCAATTAATGTAATACACCACATTAACACAATGAAGGAAAAACAAACACATGATCATTTCAATTGATACAGAAAAGGCATGTGACAAAATCCAGTACTGCTTCTTGATTAAAAAAACAACAACAACAACAAAAAAAAAAAACACTTAGATCACTAGGAGTAGATGGCAACTTCCTCCACATGATAGAAGTCATGAACTTTCACTGACGTAATGGTGGAAGACTGAGAACTTTCCTTCTAAGATTAGGAACAAGACAATGATGCCCACTGTCACCACTTTATTCAATATTGAACCAGAAGTTCTTACCACAGCAATTAGACAAGAAAAAGAAACTAAAGGTATCAAACTGGAAAGGAATAAATACAAATTCCCCTATTTGGAGATGATACAATCCTATATACAGAAAATCCTGAAAAATCCACAATTAACTCTCTGAGCTAATAAATGAATTCAGCAAAGTGGTGGGGTACAAGATCAAAACCCAAAAAACAACACCCACAGATAATGAAAAGTTGGATGAAGAAATCAAGAAAAAAAACTCCATTCATAATAGCAACTAAAAGAGTCAAATATTCAGGAATATATCTAACTAAGGATATAAAGGACTGGTACACAGAAAAGTAAAAAACATTGCTAAAAGAAATTCTTAAAAGACCTAAATAAATGGAAGAACATTCTGTGTTCATGGATTGGAAGACTAAATACTGTCAAGATGTCAATACCACCCAGAGCAATTTACAGATTCAATGCAATCCCAATGAAAATTGCAACAACCTTCCTTGTAGAAAAAGAAAAGCCAATCATCAAATTTATATAGAAGGGTAAAGGGCCCCAACCAGCTAAAGGCATCTTGAAAAAGAAGAATGAAGTTTCAGGACTCAAACTTGCCTATCTTACAACTTATTACTAAGCCACAGTAATCAAAATAGCATGGCACTGGTACAAGGACAGACATATACACCAATAGAAATGAACTGAGAGCTCAGAAATCAACCCTAACATTTATAGCCAACTGATTTTTACAAGCAGACAAAGACCACTCAATTGGGAAAGAACAGTCTCTTCAATAAACGCTTCTAGGAAAATTGGATCACTATTTGCAAAAAAAAAAAAAAAGAGGACCTGTACCTCTCACGCCATATACAACAAATCAACTTAAAATGGATCAGAGATCTAAGTATAATAGCTAGAACTATCAAACTTCTAGATGAAAACTTAGGGAAGCATCTCCAGGACCTTTGTGTTAGGCAATGGTTGCTTAGACTTTATACCCAAAGCACAAGCAATAAAAGAAAAAAACAGATAAATGGGATCTCACCCAAATTATAAACTTTGAGTCTCAAGGGACTCTATCATGAAAGTAAAATGGCAACCTACACAATGGGAGAAAATATTTGGAAACCACATATCCAATAAAGGTTTAATATCCAGAATATATAATGAAATCCTTCAACTTAACAACAAGAAGAGAAAAAACCCAATTTAAGAAAAGGCAAAAGACTTGAGTAGATCTCTCTCTTAAGAAGATATACAAATGGCTAGAATACACAGGAAAACATGCACAACATCATTAGTCATCAGGGAAATGCAAATCAAAAACCACAATGAGAAATGGGGCAGAAGAAGATGGTGGCATAGAGAGGAGTGGAAGCTAGTCAGTCCCCCTGGAACAACTAATGAACAACCCGGAACAACCAGTAAATAATCTAGAATAACTGCAGGGGACAAACGTGACCATCCACTCATCATACACCATCCTGAAGTAGGGGGAATGCCCGAGATCACAGCATAAAATCTGTCAATAAAAACTGCAGATCCAAGCTGGGAGCCCCCTCCCCCCATGGCCTGAACTGCAAAGGTTTGCAGTGATAGAGAGCAGCACTCTCCGAGCAAGCGAATATAGCTCAGCTGAGCTCCAACTGGGGTTTTAATTAACAAACATGGACTGCTGTATACAAGCTATGAATCCCCAAAAAGCAGACAGAGGCTTTTGGTGATGACTAACCTTGGAGAGATGGAGGACCTCTCTGGGAGGGAGGGGAAGCTCAGAGGACTGGATGCTGTCTCTGGACGATGGGTGTAACTGACGGGGGCTGCAGACTGACCCTGAAGAGGGGCTTTCTGTCCCTTTTTCAGCTCAGTGGAGAAAGCCTCAGCCATTTTCAACTCCCAGTGCTCAGACGCAGACAAGGGTGGAGATAGCAGAGTCAGAGACTATGCAAATGCTGATGACCTCTCCCTAGGGGGTGTATCTTCCCTAAGAGGAAAGAGGCGGTGCCAAGCTCTACTACCCACCTTCCATTCAGAACCAGACCCCAGAGCCTGGGGGAAAACAGCCATGGGCCACACCTCCTTACACCAGTCTGGAGCTACAGGCTAACAGGAACCACCTGCAGAGCAGAAAAACACAATGACTTGAGGCCTCACAGGGTGTACCAATCTTCTAAGACACACCCTCAGGGAGACTTGATACTATTGCCTCCTTCCAAGACCTGAGCCTGTTCTGGTCTGTGAAACGACTGGAGTAACCAAGGAAACCAGATGCCTAGACAACAGAAAACTACAACCTACACTAAGAAAAATGAAGTTATGGCCCAGTCAAAGGAACAAACTTACACTTCAACTGAGATACAGGAATTTAAACAACTAATGCTAAATCAATTCAAAAAGTTTAGGGAAGATATGGCAAAATAGATGAACTGTATAATGAAAACACTGGGTGTATGCAAGGTAGAAATTGAAAGTTCAAAAAAACAACTGACAGACTCTATGGAAATGAAAGGCACAACACGAGATGAAAGACACAATGGAGACATACAACAGCAGATCTCAAGAGGAAGAAGAAAATACTCAGGAACTGGAGAACAAGACATCTGAAAGCCTATACACAAAAGAGATAGAGAAAAAAATGGAAAAATACGAGCAACGTCTCCACAAACTGAATGACAACATGAAATGCAGGAATGTACATGTCATGAGAGTCCAAAAGGAGAAGAGAAGGGAAAGGGGCAGAAGCAGTAATAGAGGGAAAAAATAAATGAAAATTTCCCATCTCTTTTGAAAGACATAAAATTAAAGATCCAAGAAGCACAGCATACCCCAAACAGAATACATCTGAATAGGCCTACACCAAGACACTTAATAATCAGATTATCAAATATCAAAGATAGAGAATCCTGAAAGCAGCAAGAGAAAAGCAATCCATCACATACAAAAGAAGCTTGATAAGACTATGGAAGGATTTCTCAATAGAAACCATGGAGGCAAGAAGGAAGTGGGGTGATATATTTAAGATGCTAAAAGAGAAAAAACACCAAACAAGAATCCTATATCCAGCAAAACTGTCCTTCAAATATGAGGGAGAGCTTAAAATATTCTCTGACAGACAGACAATGACAGAGTTTGTGAACAAGAGACTTGCTCTACAGGAAACAATAAAGGGAGCACTGCAGACAGAAAGGAAAAGACAGGAGTGAGAGGTTTGGAACACAGTTTTGGGAGATAGTAGCACAGCAATGTAAGTACACTGAACAAAGATGACTGTGAGTATGGTTGAAAGAGGAAGGTTAGGAGCCATGTGGGGCACCAGAAGGAAAGAGGAAAGATAAAAGAGTGGGACTGTATAATTCAGTGAAACATAGGGTACTCAATGATCATGATAAAAGGCACAAATATGCTTTTACATGAGGTAGAACAAATGAATGTCAACATTGCAAGTTCTTAAAAATGGGGTGGGATTGGGGGAAAATACAATCAATGCAAACTAAAGACAATAGTTAACAGAAACATCGTTATTATGCTTCCTTTAATATAACACAGGCAACATACCAAAGCTAAATGCATATCAGAGGACATAGGGGAAGGGCATGGGACTCTTGGCATTGGTGATGTTGTCTGACTCTTTATTCTACTTTAGTTCAATGCTATCTTTCCTTTTGTTGCTTCCTAGCTGTCATGTTTTGCTTTGTTTTGTTTTTCTCTCTTTTTTTGTTTTTCTCCTGTCTCTCTACCTTTTTTTGACTCTTTCTCCTCCTTTGTGGAAGAAATGGAGACGTCCTTATACAGATAGTGGTGATGGTCGTGAATACATAAATATGTGATTATACAGAGAACCGCTTGTTTACTTAGGATGGAATGTATGGTGTGTGAACAAAACCGTCTTAAAAAAAATGGGTTGATGAGGAAAACTTGAGCGCACTATATTGAGTAAAATAAGACGGACACATAAGGACAAATATTGCAGGGCCTCACTGATATGAACTAATTATAATATGTAAACTCATAGACATGAAATGTAAGTTATCAGGATATAGAACGAGGCTAAAGAATGGGGACTGGATGCTTATTACATGCAGAATTTTCAACTAGGGTGAACTTAAATATTTGGAAATAAACAGAGGTGATGGTAGCACGTTGTGAGAATAACTAACAGTGCTGAATGGTGTGCGAGTGTGGTAGAAAGGGGAAGCTCAGTCACGGATGTCACCAGAAGGAAAAATTGGAGGCTAAAAGATGGAAATGTATAAAGCAGTGAATCTTGTGGTGAATGTCCTGATGAACTGTACAAATATTAGAAATCTCTCTCATGAACTGGAACAAATGTATGACACTATAAGTAGAAATTAATAATAGAGTTATAATAAAAGTTAATAATAGGAAAAAACATACCTATTGTGAACTATATACTACAGTTAGTTTTTTAACATTCTTTCATCAACAGTAACAAATGTACCATACCAATACTATGAATCAATAACGGAGGGGGGTAGTTAGGGGTATGGAAGGATTTGAGTTTCCTTTTCTGTGTGTCTTTCTTTCTTTTCTGGAATAATGAAAATGTTCCAAAAATTGAAAAAAACATTAATTGTGGTTATGGATGCACAGCTGTGTGGTGGTATCATGGGCAACTGATTGTACACTTTGGATCTTTAGATAATTGTATGGTATGTGAACAATTGCCATTAAAAACATTGCTTAAAAAAAACCCACAATGAGATACCCTTTCACACTCATTAGTATGGCTGCTATTAAAAAACACAGGCTGTAGAAAAACAGGAACATTTTGTGGGAATGTAAAATGGCTCAGTTGCTGTGGAGATAGCTTGGTGGTTCCTCAGAAGGCTAAGTATAGAACTAACATATGACCTGGCAATCCCCCTACTAGTTACATACTCAAAAGAACTGAAAGCAGAGACTCAAACAGATATTTGCACATCAGTGTTCACAGTGGCATAATTCACCATTGCCAAAGGATGGTAGCAACCCAAGTGTCCATCAACTGATGTATGGATAAATAAAATGTGGTATGCACATCCAATGGAATATTATTCAGCCATAAAAAGGAATGAAGTCCTTGTACATGAGACAACATGGATGAACCTTGAAGAAGTCAAGTTGACTGAAATAAGTCAGATACAAAAGGGCAAATTTTATACGATCTCATTGATTTGAAACAATTAGAATAAGCAAACTCAGAGAGTCAGAATCTAGAATACAGGTTACCAGGGGACACAGTGAGGATAAGGAATGGGAAGTTAAAGGTTGAAATGTACAGTTTTAGTATTTGGGATAATGGAAATGTTTTGGTAGTGGATGGTGATCTGGTTTGTTAAAGCTGCCATTATGCAAAATATCAGAAATGGATTGGACTTTATAAAGGGGATTTATTAGGTTACAAACTTACAGTTCTAAGGCCATAAATGTCTCCAAACTAAGGCATCAACAAGGGGATACAGTCACTGAAGAAAGGCCAATGGCGTCTGGAATACCTCTGTCAACTGGGAAGGCTGTTGTGTGCTGGTCCTTTGCTCCCACGTACTGGTTTCAAAATGGCTTTCTCCAACATGTCTCTGGGATTCTGTCTCTCTCAGCTTCTTTCTCTCAGCTCCTGTGCATCCTTGCTTGTTCTCCTGGGGCGTTTCTCTCTAAGTGTCCGGGGGTCCCCTCTTAGTTTCTCCAGGGCAAACTCTGGACTTCACCTCTTAGCTTACGATCTCCAAGTGTGTTTCTGTCTGCATCTCCAAGCATCTGGGTCTGTGTTGGCTCTTAGCTTATCCTGGGGGCAAACTCAGGATTACTTCTTGACTTCTCTCCAAAATATCTCTCTCAGCATCTCTAAGCTCCTTCTCTACATGAGCTCTCTTAAAGGACACCAGTGAACTAATCAAGACACACCCTGAATGAGCAAGGTCTCATCTCCATGGAAACAACCTAATCAAAAGATCCCACCCATAATAACTCTACCCCCACAAGATTGTATAAAAGAATATAGTCTTTCCTAGGGCACCTAACCAGCACAGATGATAATGATGGTAGCATCACATTGTGAATGCAATTTACAGCACTAAAATGTATATCTCAATATAATTAAAAGGGGAAATGTTAGATTATATATATGGTAACAGATTAAGTTTAAAAAAAAAAATCCATGAAGCTACACTATACAGTGAAACCTAAATAAAACAATGGACTATAGTTAATAGTACAATTATAAAAATGTGTTATCAATTGTAACAAATGTTCCACACCAATGCAAGGTACTAATAATAGGATGGCATATGGGAATCCTGTATTTTATGTGTGATTGTTCTGTGAACTCACAACTTCTCTAATAAAGATAAAATAGGAAAAAGAAAAAAAAAAAAATCCTATGAGGGAGCTTTCTGGTCAACCAAGGTGGCAGTGTAAGATGCTTCAGGGTTTCGTTTTCTCAGAGGATCTTTGAACAACTAGCAAAATCTGTCAGCACTGTCTTCCTTAAAACTGTGAAAAACAGTTAAAGGATTGTAGTAACAGTGTGAGTGGCAAATGAAGACAACATGCTTAAAAATTTATGGGAGAAGCTTGTGGCACCAACGCTGGCTGATCTCTCTGTAATCCCTCCCCAGTGCCATGTGGACATGTCTACGTCCCCATTGTGGATCCTGGCTCTGTTTCAGAGGGAGCAGAGTGAACCCCATGTGCATACGTCAAGTCAATCTATGAGGTGGAGCCGGAAAGACTGAAACAGGAGACTAGTCTCTAGCTCACCCTCCCAGAAATTTCCCTGAACGCAGAAGCAGCTGGCAGACAGCTAAAGCAGAGTAAGAAACAATTAAATCAAAGTGGCCCCATGCAAAGGATTACCAACTTTAAGATATTCAATAGAAGACCTATGAGGGGGCAGGGAGTGAATCTATTTCATAAGGAGTAGAGAGGGTATTCCTGAAACGGAGGAATTCCTAAGGTTATAGGAAACTCAAGCCCATGACAAAATATAGGCTCAGAAAAGACAGTGAGGAACTGCACTTTCATCTCAGGCTTATCTTCTTGATAGTAGGGCAAAACTCAGAAGAAGAGCATTATCTAACACAAAGCCAATTTGCAAAGATTATGAAAGATGTTTTTTTGTATTGGTTTGTTTATTTTTGTCAGGTCCTGCCAAGTCAAGAAATCTGTCATACCACTAGCTGGATATAAACTTAAGACTAAATCCCAGAGCTAATACATTAAAATATTAAAATCACTGTGTGCAGGGGAGAACCTAAGATGGTGGCTAGGTGAGACAGGGCAAAAAAACACCTCCGTGAAAAATACCAGATAAAAGCCAGAAAGTGACCCAGAACACCAGTTTCAACGATGCACCAGCCAGACAAGGTCTGCTAAATCCACAGGGACCATGCATTTGGTGAAACCGGGAGTCTGCATTCTGAAACAAGTGAGTGAGCTGGCTGAAAGTCCAGTGGATGTGCTGTGGTGTGGGGAAACTGTGGGTTGGTGTTTGGAGACGGACTAGTTCTTTTTAAAAAAAAAGACCCGGGAGTGGCTGCAGATACAGCGGTGAGAACTGCACAGTGAAACATGGCAGGAACAGGCTGTGCCAATGCCTCGGTGTCTGGAGTGGAGGATAGCTCTTCCCACACCCGCTGCTGACTGTCTTGGGGCCCAGGGGGCAGAGGGGAGCCAAAAGGAGAAAGAAACCACGCCCCTTTTAGCCATTTCCCTGGCGGGCTGGGGACGCTCCTGCCTGGGGCCGGAGCCATAGCCCAGAGCTGCACCAAGGGTCCCAGTGTGACGGGGAGTATTTCCCGCAGTACCACACACACGCCACAATATCGGCTTTGGACAGTGGCCTTTAGTACACCCACAGCTATCTGTCCCGGAGCTGGGAAGGTGGAGCTGTGCGAAAAGGGGGAAATTAATACGCCCCATTCAACAATCTTCACAGCAAGCTGGGAACACCCCTGCAAAGCCTGGCAGCCCAGGGCTTCCCTGGAGGGCCAGCGCACACTTGTGACGTGGCACAGTCATCCCTCAGCAGAGGTCCTGGAAGAACATGGCTGAGAAGGGGAACCCGCTCAGAAATCCCAGGGACATGAGACCAATACCAACGACTTGTGGGTCGGTGCGGCAGAGACAATCTGTGGCAAGACTGAAATGGAAGCTTAGACTCTTGCAACAGCCTTAACTCTCCAGAAACACCTGGGAGGTCTGATTATTAAAGCTGCCCTGCCTCCCTAACCACCCAGACACACGCCCCACATTCAGGGCAGACAGCACCAACAACACACCCAAACTTAAGTGCACCAATTGAACCCCACAAGAATCAGATTGCCACACACCACAAAGACATAGCTGGGGAGAACTGACTTGAGGGGAATAGGTGACTCACGGACGCCATCTGCTGGTTAGTTAGAGAAAGTGTACACCACCAAGCTGTAGATCGGACAAATAAGAGATTAGTATTTTTTATATCCTGAAAGAACCCTATCAAGTAAAGCAAATGCCAAGAGGCCAAAAACAACAGAAAATTTTAAACCATATGAAAAACCAGACAATATGGAGAACCCAAACCCAAACACCCAAATCAAAAGATCAGAAGAGACAAGTACTTGGCACAATTAATCAAAGAACGAAAGACAACAGGAGCATGGCACAGGATATAAAGGACATAAAGAAGACCCTAGAAGAGCATAAAGAAGAAATTGCAAGAGTAAATAAGAAAATAGATGATCTTATGGAAATAAAAGAAACCATTGACCAAATTAAAAAGATTCTGGATACTCATAGTACAAGACTAGAGGAAGCCGAACAACAACTCAGCGTCCTCGAGGACCACAGAATGGAAAACGAAAGAACAAAAGAAAGAATGGGGAAAAATCGAAATGGATCTGAGAGATATGACAGATAGAATAAAACGTCCAAATTTAAGACTCATTGGTGTCCCAGAAGGGGAAGAGAAGGATAAAGGTCTAGAAAGAGGATTCAAAGAGATTGTTGGAGAAAACTTCCCAAACCTTCTACACAATATAAATACACAAAGCATAAATGCCCAGCAAACTCCAAACAGAATAAATCCAAATAAACACACTCCAAGACATATTCTGATCAGACTGTCAAATACTGAGGAAAAGGAGCAAGTTCTGAAGGCAGAAAGAGAAAAGCAATTCACCACATACAAAGGAAACAACATAAAACTAAGTAGTGACTACTCAGTGGCCACCATGGAGGTGAGAAGGCAGTGGCATGACATATTTAAAATTCTGAGAGAGAAAAATTTCCAACCAAGAATACTTTATCCAGCAAAACTCTCCTTCAAATTTGAGGGAGAGCTTAAATTTTTCACAGACAAACAAATGCTGAGAGATTTTGCTAATAAAAGACCTACCCTAGTTCAGATACTAAAGGGAGCCCTACTGACAGAGAAGTAAAGAAAGGAGAGAGAGATATAGAGAAATTTAACAGACATATATAGAACATTACATCCCAAATCACCAGGACACACATTCTCCTCTAGTGATTATGGATCTTTCTCCAGAATAGACCATATGCTGGGACATAAAACAAGCCTCAATAAATTTTTTTAAAAAAATTGAATTTATTCAAAGCACATTCTCTGACCACAATGGAATACAAATAGAAGTCAGTAACCATCAGAGACTTAGAAAATTCATAAACAACTGGAGGGTAAAAATGAGGGGGAGATGAAAACATTCCCAGATAATCAAAAGCTGAGGGACTTCATCACCAGTAGATCAGTCCTATAAGAAAAGCTAAAGGGAGTTGAGCAGGCTGAAAGGAAGGGACACTAAACAATTGACTGAAACCACATGAAGAAATAAAAATTTCCAGTAAAGATCACATGGTAAATATAAATACCAATACTACTGTATTTTTGATTTGTAACTCCACTATTTACTTCCTACACAATCTAAAATACATAAACTGTAATGATAAATCAGTGGTTTTGGACTCAATTTTTCACAAGAACTACATAAAGGTGGGGGAATGGAGGAATATAGGAACACAGTCTATGTGTCCTATTGAAGTTAAGTTGGTATCAAAGAAAAACAAGATTGTTATATATTTAAGAGGTTAAATTTAAGCGCCAAGGTAAACACAAAGAAAGTATCAGAGAATATGACCATAGAGATGAAAAGTAGAGCATGGGTTATGAGAAGTGGGGGAAGGGGCAACAGGAAGTTAAGAAATGAGTGTAGGGTTTCTGTTTGGGGTGAAGGGAAATTTCTAGTAATGGACAGTGGGGAGGTGATGGCATTGCAACATTCTAAAGGTGATTAATCCCACTAATGGAATGCTAGGGAGGGGTTGGAATGGGAAGATTTAGGCTATATATATATATATATGTCTCCACAATTGGGAAAAAAAAAAAAAAAGACAGTCTAAATAGATAAGGACAATTAAATGCCAAGGATGATCCTGGATGGGATCTGAGGATGGAGGAGAGGAGGCTCAAAGGTACACAGTTGGGACACAAGAAAAAAAAAAAAAGCAAATATAGAATGTAAGCTTTGTATTAATGCTGAATTTCTTGAACTTCTTAGCTGCGCTTAATGGGATTGCATAAAAGAATGTTCTTATTCCTGGGAATTGTATATGTGAATTATACTGCTTGTTCAAGGATGTGTGCAGCTTGCTCTCATATGTTCAGAAGACAGAGCAGTAGATGATGGATGATAGATAGGGAGGGAGGGAGGGAGGGAAAGAAAGAAATGGTGGTGTGACAGGATGTAAAAGTTGGTGGATCAGGGTATCGGGGGAGGGCGGTCTGGGTACGCTGGAGTTCTGTGTATGGGGTTTGTATTGTTTTTGTTACTGTTCCTGTAAGTCTGAATTTATTTCAAAATAAAACTAAAAAAAAAAAATACAGTGTGCAACAAAAGATTACAAGAGAAACAAACGGGAAATGATGCCCCCCCAAAAAGGAGCAAAAAATTCAGAAACCATCATTAAGGAAGATAAGACTTTGACACACCAGAAAAGGACTGTTAAAAATGATCTTTAAAATGCTCAAAGAGCATATCTTATCTTTATTTCTATTTGCCAAGCCCTCTTAAATGCACTGGGAATAAGAAAATAAATAACATCAGATTCCCAACTTTGAGAAGCTCAAAGCTTAACAAAGATGAGTTTAAAATCAAAGAACCTCAGGTCCAGAGAAAAATTACATGCCAAACTTTTCTAATGAGCATACCTCTTTCCTAATATAGGGAGAAAATAAGCTTTATTGTTATTAACAGGGCCATATTATTAACAGTAACTGTAAAGAGTGCCATGTCTGTACTGTGCACAGTTTACCTATAAATTTTAAAAAAATCACATTTTCTTTTCCATATGGGCATATCAAGTAAAAGTTATTAGAAATATTTAAAATAAAATTAACTACTTCTTTCATGAATTGTAACAAATATAACACACTAATGCAAGGTGTTAATAATAGGGTAGTATGTGGAAGCTGAATTTTATGCATGATTTTTCTGTAAACCTAGCATTTCTCTATTAAAAAGTGAAATAAAATAAAATAAACTACATAATAGTAGACATAGCTTCTCCAAGAATATGCTGTAACCTTACTTTTCATACTCCCTTAACTACTATGTGTCCTTTTTAGAAGACAAAAGAAAATAGAATATATTTAACTAAACTTACATAAAAGAAACAGTAGTATTTTGGCCCCCCAAAATGCATCACTTGAATCTAACTAAGAAGAAGATCCAGATAAACCCAAAATGAGTAACGTTTTATTAAAACAAAGAAAAGGACTGTAATCTTCAAAATGTCAATGAAATTAAAAACAAAGTCTATGGAAATGTTCCAAATGTAAAAATTCTAGATAGTCAGGTCAAATAAATGCAGTACCTGATCCTCATCTGTATTTGGTACTGAGGCAGAGAGGGAAATACTTTAAACATGATTGTTGAAATACTTTGACATGATTGGGTCAACTGAGAAAACTAGAATACGTATAGCATATCAACTAAAATTATTATATACACTTTAAATTTATTGAAGTTAATAATTATACTCTGGTTATATAAAATTATATCCTTATTTTTAAGAAATGGACATTGACATTCTTAGGAATAATGAGTCCTAATATATACACTTACCCTCAAATTGTTTAGAAAAATATTTAGAGAGAGTGCTAAATGATAAAGCAACTGGGGTAAAATATCCTTTATATTACCATATTTTTCTGGCAACCTTGAAATTATTTCCATATAAAATTTTAACAAATACTTAGGAGAAGTATATATGTTGGTAATTTTTAGATAAATGTATTAATAGCCAAAGGCAACTAAATAAAAATATTTAGGATATTAGCAATAGTAATTTTTCCAGGAACATAGTGTTCTCCCTTGCCATAAAAAGCTTTTGAAAAAATGTAGTTTCAGAGATACTCCTCTACAGAAAACCCTCTCTAAATTAATAGTTTCACCATATTTCTAAGGTCAACAATTATCTATATTACAATAATCATTGCTAATAATCAAAACTCTGAAAAAAAGTATGAAAAGGCCTCTAAACAACTAAAAAATGATCTCACAGAGCTTAAAGATTTTACTCATAGAAGCAGTTTTCCAACCCTTTCAAATACAGCATTTTTTAAATACAATTCTAGTAAGTTTGATTATCTTTTTCTTAAATCATGGTATCCTGGAAATACAAGAAGGGCAGAAACATAGACAATAATAAAAAGTGATACAATAAGAGGCAAAAAGACCATTAAAAATAACAAGAATTGAGGAAGCACTCAAAACTTGGGAAATGTACTGTTTGTACAATGCATCTATTAGCTGCCAAATATGTTGGAATAAGCCCCAGCAATGCCACTATCTTTTCAAACATATAATAAATACTGGTATTCATGACAATGACTGAGTCAACAGGAACTATTTAATTATGTTTAATGTACATTAGAGGTTCTCAATTGAGGACAATTTTGCCCCCTAGGGGACATTTGGCAAGGTCTGCGGACATTTTTGGTTGTTGGAACTAGAGGCTTGCTACTGTTTACTAAACATTCTATAATGCACATGACAGTGCCCAACAGCAGAATTACCTGAAATATTATCTGTTATGTCAGTAGTGTTGAAGTTGAGAAACCCTGGTACATAAAATGAGTTACAGAGAGACTGCTATCCCAAATGGTTAAAAGTCCTTATATTTTTAATCCTAAAAGAAACGAAGATAGGGTGCTGCTGGCACCCTATCTGCAGGACTGAAGCCCTTATTTTCCCAGGTGCTGGGTGATGGTAGTCAACAGTACTCAGATGAATTCCTCTAGAACACCTCCCCTTAACTGAAGGGAGTTGCCACTCCGAAGGTTAGGCTCCCTTGCCTTGGGCAGCCTATAATCCCATGACTGGTTAAGCAGGAATATGAAAACATGACCATCCTAGTTCCAGAGCTCCCTATGGGGTTGAAAGAGGACTTTGTTGCTCCTGCACTCCTATTCAACTTCTCCATATGCCAAATCCTGCTTCCTTCACTTCCTCACAAGTGTTGATCCTGAGAGCACTTCAAATAAACCACTGTGCCAGTTTAAATGTTTTATGTCCCCCAAAATGCCATTATCTTTGATGTAATCTTGTGTGGGCAGACGTATCAGTGTTGATTAGATTGTAATTCTTTCAGTGTTTCCATGGAGCTGTGACCCACCCAACTGTGGGTGATGACTCTGATTGGATAGTTTCCAAGGAGGTGTGACCCCACCCATTCATGGTTGGTCTGAATTAGTTCACTGGAGCACTATATAAGCTCACACAGAAGGAGTGGGCTTGCTACAGCCAAAAGGGACACTTTGAAGAACACACAGAAGCTGAGAGAGTAGCTGCAGATGAGAGACAGTTTGAAGACAGCCATTGAAAGCAGACTTTTGCTCTGGAGAAGCTAAGAGAGGACAAATGCCCCAAGAGCAACTATGAGTGACATTTTTGAGGAACTGCAGCCTAGAGAGGAACATCCTGGGAGAAAGCCATTTTGAAACCAGAACTCCGGAGCAGACAGCTGCCAGGTGCCTTCCCAGCTAACAGATATTCCAGACACCATTGGCCATCCTCTAGTGAAGGTATCCGATTGTTGATGGACACTTTATGGCCTTAAGACTGTAACTTTGTAACCAAATAAACCCCCTTTTATAAAAGCCAATCCATTTCTGGTGTTTTGCATTCTGGCAGCATTAGCAAAGTAGAACAACCACCTACACAAACACCTATCTTGGTCTGCTTCCCAGGGAACCTGACCTACAATAGCAGTTGAATTTTCTAGCTTCTGTAAAACCCAGCCATCCAAAAACACTAATACTCCTAAGGCTTTCAGAAAGCTTAAATTTTATTGTAAAATTCTATTTTGCATTGTTAAGATGATACTCTTTATAGGTAAACCAGCATCGATTAATCTAGCTCAAATAAATTCCCAATAGAAAGCAAATTACTGCATCAAGATGAACACTATTGCATGGCTCTCAACAGTGTTCTTCTCTACGGATTGGGATGCTTGTATTCATAAAACACAATTCTCAAAAATTTTATACTTTCCCTAGATGATTATAGTATCTTCAAAATTTTTTTTAAAATCTAGATTAAATTTTTCTTTACCTGAAGTTACACACTCAAGTGAGTTTTGCCAAAATGTTAGACTGAGCTGATGCCTGTGGTTTCTCTCAGCTTACTTTCCATAGGACTGTCATAAAAAAATACCACAAACTGGTCAGCTTAGAACAACAGAAATTTACTTTCTCAAAGTTCTGGAGGCTAGAAGTCTGAAATCAAGGTGTCAGCAGGGCCATGCTTCCTTCAAAGTCTCTAGGAAAGAATCAAGAATCTGTTCCATGCCTCTCTCTGGCTGTCATATTGGATTAAGGGTCCACCCTTCTCCAGTATGACCTCATTTTGACTTGCCTAATTCTATCTGTAACGACTCTACTTCCAAATAAGGTCATTTCTGAGGTAATGAGGATTAATACTTGAACATATCTTTTGGGGCGACATAATTCAATATATAACACTCTCCCAATGTGAATGCTGGGGCATGTTAGATTAAATGACATAAGGACAACAACAAATTAAAAGAAAGGGAAACCCTTGGGAATCAGCAAGAAATAAAGAAATCAATGAAAAAAGAAACCCCATATAGGCTTCTTATCCAGATATAGTCCATTAGGGATTTAGACTGTGTTTTTATGCCATGTGGATCTCAAAACCAGGTTATATGATAAACCCTGGACCTGAAATCTCTGCATAAAGACTGGACTTCAAAAAGCTGCTCTACCAATGAAAAGAGGACCAGAAAAATTTTGTCTACAAGCAACAGGAAGCAGTAAAATAGTTAGCTATTTTGCAAGTCCTTTAAAGGATTAGATACAATAAATTAAAATCGCATCAAGTAGAGGGAACCCCAAGCCCAAAATTTAACTTAAAAATTCATTGGGCTATTGAAATTTTAAGGACCCCATGAAAAGCAAAGGAAAATAAAATTACCCCAAAGAACTTCACTTTTACTACTCAATGCACATCATATTCTCATAACAAAAGTAATAAACTAAAGATCCTTATTTAGTTCCTAATTACATTAGAAAATAAACTCCAGGAAGAAAAATCAGCAGATGAATTGCAAGCAAAGACAGAAGAAAAAGATAATTAGCACCTTAGTAAATTGAGGTAATAGGATATCCTGAAATAGACTTAAAAATGCACATTTAAAATGATCAAAGAGATAAAATCAGGTATGGAAACCAGAAAGAAAGAATGGGATAATATGTAAACGCAACAAAGAAAGTAGATTAGAAAAAAGAACCTAATATAATTCTTATAAATGAAATGAATAGTCACGGAAATAAAAAACTGAATGGATATAGATTATGCAGCAGATGAAGAAGAGCTATAAAGAATAACAGTTGCTTATAAGTAAGAAATACTCAGGAAATATCCCATTATGCAGCAGAAAAAAGATAAATTCTACCAGATAACAAATAGTTAAAACAAGCCTTTATCACATATTGTGTAATTACTGAGAACAGTATTTTCTATTTGTTTTGAGTAACTATTCCCTTCTTCCATTCAGCCCAGCACCTAACAAAGTCCTGAATACATATCAAGTTCAGTAAGTTCATGAAATGAGCTTGGAGTGATGATTTCCTTGCCTGTTCTGACTTCAGTAAGATATCTCACTCTTGATCCAAGTCCATCTCGCCACTTCTGATTTCAACTCTATCTTCTCCCCGTGTCCTCCTGGATTTTACTTCCTCTTTCTCCTATATTTTCAATCTCTACCATTTCCAGAAGCTCCTTTTCAACCCTACACACATTTTCAAATTTCTATATAAGTTAAATAAAATCCTTCCTTGATCTTGTAGTTATTACTATCTGTCTTCTCTCCTCAATCAAAATTCTTGAAAGAGTAATCTGTTTATCCTTCTTTTGTTTCTTCAAGAATTATATGTTAATTTGTGCTTTTCTTCTAACAGGGAAGACAAAACAACCAAACAAGGAAATGCAAAAAAAATGTTCTATAAGGGAGGTCCAGAGAGTTGTGGGAACATATATCCAGTACATTCTCATCTACCATTCATCCTCAATCCATTGCTATTAGAGCCCCGTCACTTCAATTTGATAAAATGAGTATCACCAAAGTCACAATATTTCTCCAAAATACCAAGTCCAATGAAAACTCTTCAGTTCTTATCTTAGAAGATTTACCTGCTTCACTTGACGTGTAAGTGCCTAAGAAAACCAATTTAAACCAATTGTATAAACTGAGACACTAATTTCACATATAATGTTTGAACATATGCCTTACTTTGTGTACATCATGCACATATCATCTTTGTTATGTGTCTTTCTTATCCCTTTTATCTTCATTTACTGCCGTATAGATTCCAGGATCTGTATTATTCTGTTTACATATTATGATTTTAGGTTCTTAGAGTTGTTTATAGATTCAGTGTTTTCTCTGTTAGGCCATAGAAACCTATTCATATCTAAAAACCAGAAGTTCCACAGATTATAGAGAACAGGGTTTAAGAAATCAAACTTTGTTTTTACTGAAGGAAGGTAGACTGATAGAAACTGAATAACCAGTTCAGTGAACTGGGTGTTTTCTTTTGCTGTTGTTTTTTTAATTCTTGCTACATTTCCTTTACACTTTTTAAGTTATTGTCAGAAACAGTGGTATTTCATGCTTGACGTTTTTTGTATTTAACCAAAAACAATATATACTTTGAAATTCAAGTGGCAATTCAAATCAGTTTGCCTGAGTACTTTTTACTTTTAAAGTATATTTTATTACATTTTTTGAAGTTACAGAAGGAAAACGTGCTCAGAATAAGAATTCAAACAATACAGAATTGTATAAAGAAAACTTCACAATCTAGGAAGAAACTTCCACTACAACCTCAGTGTAGAAAAAGGCTTTGTAATTATATCTCAAATAACGGATGTAATTTTAAAAATTGATAAATTTGGACTACACAAAAATTTTAAAACCTTTTTTCATGACAAGAAATGTCACAAGGAAATTTGGAATATAAACAACAAATTGGGAGAAAAATATTTACATTGTATATCATAAATAAAGGGATACAGCTAATATACAAAGAACTTTAAAAATCTGATGGAAAAAAATACCAAAAATCCTATTAAAAATAGTCAAAAAACATAAATAGGCAATTTACAATAAGAGATATGCCCCTTAAATGTATGAAACATATAAATATATGAAAAGATACCAACTGTTGCCCATCATATTGGCAAAAATTCAGAATCTTGCTCTTGGTGAAGCTGTGGGGTAATAAGCACTCTCAAACTGCTGGTGGGAATGCAAAATTGTACAACTCCTTGGAGGGGAATTCAGTAATATCTAATAAAAAACATATGCATTTCTCTTTCAAACACAGCAATCCCACTTCTAGGAATTTATCTTGAAGGTACAGGAACAACAAAATGAAAATACATACAGACAATATAATTAATTCTGGTACCATTTATAATTGCAAAATATTAGAAACTATCTAAATGTCTAAACACAGAGACGGTTTAAACAAAGTATAGTTTATATACACATAATGGAGTACTATGCTGCTTAAATACTAATGAGGAAGATCTCTATGAGTTGATATGAAATGATTTCCAAGATATATCAAAAGAGCTTTCAAATGGGAAATAAAGAAAAATCAAAAATCAAAAATCTTATCTTCTTATGTTTACAAAAGAAACACAAGAAGGAAAAACCAGAAAACAATGAAATTAGTTACCTATATGGAAGGGGGGAAAAGAAAATGGATAAGGGGGACATGACATATCTTTAAGTATAACTTTTTATATAGTTATGACTTTTGAAAGCATGCTAATATTCTACATATTCTAAAAGTAAAAATCAATCACCAAGGATTAGATGAACAAAAAATAAAAATTAACTAAAACTGAAAGCAAACATATGTACACAACTATATTTCAAGTGAATAGCATAATCATACTGGAGAGAAAATAAAAGAATGAGTCAGAAAATTTGAAGCACATTAACTATAATTTTTTCAGTCTAGAGTGTGAAAAAGGAATAGCAAAGAAAACCTCAACTTTTTGTAATTTTATTTTTTATGAAGGTATGGATGAAACAATTCTGAAATTATGTTAGGTGTATTGTTGAATAGAAGAAATGGAGTAAATGCTTTGATGCTGTTGGGAACCAAGGTTTGGGAAGAAGAGAGATAGGAATTCAGAACGGAGGAAGGTAAGGAAAAACTCAATGGAGAGGGACTGGATTTGGAGGTAGCAGTGAGCATTCATAATTTCTAATATCATCATAGATAGTTTATAGTCGAGAATATATTATACATACATGTGTGTGTGCTGAAAGGGTATAGAAGCAAAGATGATAACTTTGGTAGCAGTGAGCACATTGAGGGCCTACATTCTGATTTCTATTTCCATTCTGCACTAAAATGAACGAAGTTTCCTCAGAGAAATGAATGACTCGAGGGCTGAGATGGGAAATGCAAAATGATCCTACAATATATTGTTAAATCAGAAAGTAAAAAATGTTAAGAAAATTAATAGGGGCATGTTAAAATGACAAAGGAGCCAGTGTGAACGGGCTACCCCTGGCCAAAATTAAAACACTTGAAATTCTGAAATAAAGCCAGTATTTAAAATAAAACAATAAAAACTGAAAATATGAAAAAGAATCCATGAGTACATTTTGATAATGTATAGGTAGGTAAATGAATAAGAAGCAAGCTTTTTCTTACAGAAATATGAAGCTAAAGATAGACAGAAAATCAGAATAGGGAAATCAACATTTTTTTCAACTATAGTAGTAAATACTGTAAGGGAAAAACAGCAAATACATAGTGGATAAACCAAACAATACCTTGACCAGGTGATCAAAATTAATATCAGCAATAGGGATAGATGGGCCGTGTGCTTCAGAATGGGGCATCCTGATAAGGACACATCACCACTCATGTGGTACTCTAACCAAGGATGGAATCTAACCTTAAGAAAACATAAGATTAACCCAAAATGGGAAATATTATATTTTTTAAGTGCCTGTATATTTCAAAATGTTAATGCCAAGAAAGACCAAGAAAAGCTGAGTTATTCCATATTAAAGGAGACTAAGGAAACATGAAAATGACAACTAAATTGTACTACATTATCTTGGACTGGAGGGGAAAAATGCTATAAACATTATGTGGTCAACTGACAAAATTGGGAATAAGATGGCAGATTGAAGTATTGTATCAAGTTAAATTTTCTAAAAATGATCAATCATACCATGTTAATGTAAGAGAATGTCCTTGTTCTTAGGAAATACATATTGAAGCATTTAGGGGTAAAACTGTATGATTTGTGAAATTTGCTCTCAAATGGTTCAGAAAAAATGTATATTTATATTTATAGGTGAATAAACAGGGTAATGGCATAGAGATAGATTAGATTAGACAGAGCAAACAATGAAGCAGAATACAAAATGTTAATAGCTGTAGAATCTGAGTGAAGGGAGTATTGAGGTATTTTGTACCCTTGTGGGAATTTTCTGTAAGTTTGAAATTACTTCCAAGTAAAAAGTTAAACATAATTGAAGGAGAAAAAAATAAAATAGACATCATAGAAAATAGAGTAAAGGTAACAGAAGATAAATATCAACTGCCAAAAAAAAAAAAAAAAAAAAAAAGCAAAGAAGGAAGGAAAATAATTAGAAAATGTAGAGATATAAAGCAAGCGGTAGAGTTTCAATACTTGCAGAAATGGAGTCTTCAAAGAAAACTGTAACAATGGAACAGAATGATTATTTTAAACTATATTTCAAACCATAAAATACTTTCCTACAATAACAGAAGAATTGAATCTACATATTGAAACAGTACACCATGTATCACAAAATCTGAACCAGAATGGTCAACAATGAGATTTACCTTAGAAAATATATTTGAATTCAACAAGAAAGAAAGGTTCATTTCAGCAGTGAGACAAAAATTCATAATGGAAAGAAATATAGGTTGGCATCAGACTTATCCATTGTCAGGATACAGAGGAGCAACAGCTATAAGATACACAAGAAAAGTAAATTCTTAGGATTTAACAATCAGCTAAGCATTACCTGAAGTATAAAGACAGAAGATCAAGAATTTGAATGTGTAAGAACTTAAGTGAAAACTGCTCACCTTTAAGAAAGGGACCAGGATATAGCTGTGGAATCTTCAGTGGTGAGTATATTTTTAATCAATGAAAATCTAAAATTAAAATAAATGTTGAATAAGAGTTACAGAATAGAATGGTATATTTAAAAATGACACAACTCATTAAAAATGAAAAGAGAATGGGACAAAAGTTGGAAAACGGAAAATGTTCTATGGTTGACCAAAGTGAATAGGTGGGAATGAAAGAACACTAGAGCTGAAAATCAAGTAAAACTCAAAGCATATTAGGTAATACAGTGGGAAACACTGAGAAAGGTGACTGTTGATTAAATTGAATTGTGGAAGAATGAAAGTGGAGGATGAGGAAGAAAACGAAACCACCTTGAATTGATACATTATTTAAATTCTAAAATTAAAATTAGACTCTCAGCAAGCAGTTTTCATTAACACTTTCTCATATCTTCTAAAAGCAAGATGCAAAGAGAAATTCTATGGTTACTCTCAAAGTTACAGTATTTTAATTCTTTAAAGTTTTTTATTCTCAGAAATTTCTTTCCAAGTCCATATCATGTTGAATTTTTTTTATAATCACAGTATGTTTTAGTTCATCAGGCTGCTATGGCAAATATTACACAATGGATTGACTTAAACAATGGGAATTTATTGGTTCACAGTTTGGAGGCTTAGAACAGTCCAGACTCCAGGTGTCAGCAAAGTGAAGCTTTCTCCCCAAAGTCTGTAATATTCTGGCACTGGCTTGAGGTTCCTTGGGGTTCCTTGGGTTGCATCTCTGCCTCCAGTCACATGGCAGCATCCTCTCCCTTATCTTCTGGTTCTGCTGACTTCCAGCTTCCGACTCCTCCCCATGGCTTTCTCTTAACTCTGTTTTCTGTTTTCTTTCCCTTTATAAGGCCTCCAGTAAACTGTATGAAGACCCAACCTCATTCAGTTAGGCGACACATTAACTAAAAATAATTTCTTCAAGAAATCCTACTTACAATGGGTTCACATCACAGGAATGCAGTTTAAGATTAAGAACACTGTCTAAACTGGGGTACATAATTCAGTCTACCACATAGTATTTACCAATAAACTTTATTTCTCCCATTCATTTATGGATAAGGACCAAGACTTTAGGAGGAGCGATGAGCAGTATTTGCGGCAGAATGAAAGCTGACAAAGGACCAATGTCAACTGACGATAACTAGTTAGTAGAGTACAAGACCACTTTAAAGTGGAATGACGACGACAACAAAATACAAGAACCAGGCTGAAAAGCAGCAATGAGGAAAGAGAGAGAGAGAGAAATGAGAGGGAAGGAGGAATCCCCCTCCAACAGTAAAACATAAATGACTTATCCCGTGGGATTTGTGGTGGGTGGAAACTGTATGTACCCCAGAAAATATGTTCTTAAAGTTAATCCATTCCTATGGATGTGGACCCATTCAGTTAAGGTGAGACCCACTTCAATCTGAATGTGTCTTAATCCTTTTACTGAAATCCTTTATAAACAGGATGAGTACACAGAGAGAGAAGCCAGAAAGAAGCTGAAATCAACAAAACCTCCTAAGAGGAGGGAGAGAAGCAGACGCCTCCATGTGCCTTGCCATATGGCAAAGGAGCTGAGGATCGCCAGCAGCCAGTCTTTGGGAAGAAAGAATCTTAATGATGCCTTCATTTGGACATTTTCTTAGCCTCAAAACTGTAAGTGAATAAACTTCCATTGTTTAAACCCAATCCATTTCATGGTATTTGCCCTAAGCAGCCTAGGAAACTCAAACAGGACCCTTTCTACTTCCATTTTTGCATACTGGAATTGGTGTACATATATATATATGTATATATATACATATATATGGAGCTACTTATGATGAGGAATACTATTATGTTTTCTATTAGCTATGCTGTTTATATTACACTTTCACAATAATGGGTGTAAAATGATAAAGGCTTTTTGTAAACCCACATTTCCCAATTTACAATGAATTGGCTACTTAACAAAATTTGTCTTTGTGAGGAACGAGTTTGGCTTACATCTGAAAAACGTCTGCAGTTCCACAAATGTCTGGCATTAAGCAGGAATTTTTTATTGTTGCATCTGATCTTGCATTTTATTTATATTTTCTCTGTTATACTATATGATTTATAGCTGTATGTATACCCTCAATATTAATAATATTTATGGATATTATAACTATAAAACAAATACAGAAAACCTTCTTTTATGTTTCATATATTACAGCTTTAAACTTAAAATTATCATAGTGCCTTATTTTAACCTCAACTATAAAATTACTATTGACTTTTTTGTTAACCTAATGAAGAAAGTATAATTATTACTGCTAGTTAATCTGGGAAAGACAACCTTATTTTATAAAGCATTTATTATAATTTATCAAAATTACTCAGAACAACAATGGTATTGCTTTCCCCCTTCATAGATTGATGAATTTGAAGTTTATATAATTAATAGAAATTTAAAGATAAATAGCTGGTTGCAGAGTGTAGTAAAATAATTATCACCTGGTTCTTAATCTTCATGCTCCTTTCCATATCATGGTGGTTTTCTTCATAACAACGCAAAATTAAGGACTCACATTAAACAGTATCAACAATAAATCAGCTATGACAGATCTTTATCTTTAGTACCTACATTTGCCCATCTTTCCTCAGCCTATAATTTTGCAACTAAATATAGAATTTTAATTGTAATTTGGAAAATCCCTAAAATCTGTATCACATTAAAGAAAAAAAGACTATAAAATTAAAGTATTTCAAAACTGTAATATGTCTTATATTTAAATGTACAAAGCTTCAAGGACACAAAAGTGTAACAAATGCACCTATATGTATGCTTCAGACAACTATATGCTAAATTGCATAACAAAAGAAATGAGAGCCATAGTGTGGTATAAGACCTAAAACGAATGTTCAGCATTATGTGCTGCCTTGACATTTTGTAAAACTGTGAGGGCTTCAAATGGCCTAACAGCAAGTTCCGTTCCCCACTGTGCTCCCATAGATAAGGCCCCCTAGCCAAACAACCCTCCTTATCATGGGCCGGGCACAATTCCCACTTATCCCTGAGTAGTGGGCTTCAATGGCCTGCCAGCCCACAGAACTATACAAACAAGCCAATCACAAGCTCCCATGGGAACCAGGGACTACCCCAAACTCTTGATACTACAAAGCCTGCCCCACACCCTCTGATTGTTCCCTCTGCTCATGAATGCAATCCCTGTACGGTATGTGGTGTCCTCATCCTCTGGGCTGTAAGTTCACAGGATTTAGTAAACTGCTGTCAATCTGGTTCATCTGTCCAGTGTTGGGTGCTATCCCCATAGCCCTTGGGCAGGAATCCCTCCCTCACAAACTTGGTGAAGAGGGGGTGATCATAACATATGGTCATACAAAACACATAATTAGGACATAAAGTTGACAAATGATTCCAGGGACATAAAAAAAATATTATGATTTGATAGTTATTTTTAAATATCATAATAAATAGAATAAAAAATAAAAAAAATCATTATTAGAATAAATGTGTGAAAAGATAACATCTACAAAAATAATAGGCTAGTGAATTCATTCATACATGTGAGAAACAAGTACTATTCCTAAAACGGAATAAACGCTCACCCGATTGTGGAGAAGAAAAGAATTTATTCATGGTCTTGTTGGCGCTCACAACAATAGACCCAGCAGTATTTATTCCCTACACCTAACCGCAAGTCCCTCCCCTGTTTCTCCATTGGCTAGATACTCTAGAGGTTACATCTGACAAGCCTAACTAGCCCAGCAAATTTGAAACATGCAGCCCGCCCAAACTGGAAACATTTGAAATATCTTTCTGGGCAAATTTGCAACATTAGGAACCCTTGGAACAAATCTCCACCCCTGACAATAATGGTTATGCCCAGGCCTCTTTAGAGCCAGTCTGGGCTAGTTTGGTAACAAGTTATGAGGCTATTTTGGGAACCTCTACCCTGAGTCTCCAACTTGCAAGGATAGTAGATAGTGGGTGGATAAGCAGGGGGACTGACTGTGGATAGTGGATGGATAAGCAGGGGGACTGACTGTGGATTACAGTTTGTCTTTTTAACCTTCTGCCAATTTCTTAACTGCCCCACCCTGCAAGGCACACCTATCCTGTGTGAAAGCTAAACTTAATTTCATTCTCACATGCATGAGTATGAATTTACTTGTTTAGATTGCCATGTCATTTAGGAGTCTAAGGGAAATGAGACTTTCGTAATATCAGATACTGTTTGAAGAATTCCCAACAGTTTTCTTTCTACTCCTATTCCTTTCTAACAGAGCCCTAATTCTGTTCACATTTTGGTGGCAAAGTATAAACATAGAGGACAAAGTTGCAGGAGATGAATCACAATTACTCTAGTCAAAATCCCCTCTGAATGACTGGTTTAGTGGTGGGCAGACAACCCAGTACTAGCCGGTAAATCTTGATAGGAAGTCTGTGGGGTGGGCTTCTGGGTAAGGTTTTCTTCCTCGATTTAAAAAAAACAACAACAAAACAATATGCCAAGAGAAACTCTCCCTACTTCTAATTTTGGATGCAGTTATGTGAGGCTCTGATGCTCGCAAATTCAGTAGCCATCTTTGGACACTAGGAGACAAGGAAGAAGATAAAATCCAAGCCTCCGAGGTTAGCTGACTGGAAAGATGGGAAGTCTGGGACCCTGAGGACATTACCGAGCCACTGATTAACCAACTCCAGAACTACTTTCCTCCATACTTATCATGTGAGATAATAAACTTCTTTAATCGGTCACTTTTTATTGAGTACCCTGTAACTTGACATAGGTATAAAAAGCAGGTATATTTTTGTGGGTGGTCAGTCCATCTGTGGAGGGGCCTGAATAACTGAAGAGTGTATAGAGCACTGGATTCAGAACCCAAAAAAGTGTGTCAGGAAGGTCAAAGAAGTCACCTTTGTATACACATTTCTTTGTAGTATGCAACCAGTGCCAGCTTTCACCTACAATTATCCCTTTGTGAATACTTGAGAATTGTCTCAAGCTAGAATGAAAAATATCCAATTCCAGCTCTCAAAATTGTATTATTACAGGTCTGGATGGCACAATATGCCTTTCTAAATGCACTCAGATTATTCCATGAGCCTGCCAACCACTTAATAACTGCAGAACTGAGAAACATGAGGCATAAAGTGAAAATAACACTGGATTTGAGAACAGAAGAGCTAGTTGAGAATTTTGGCTCTACTATTCACTAGCTCCAAGGCTTCAGAATTCAATTTTCCCCTCTGTAAAACTGATTTAATAGCACTTATCACAAGAAGTTTCATGAGCATTAGATTATTAGATATGATAGTGTGGATAATGCTGTGTGTATTGTAAAAATAACAAAGTAAGCCGTTTAATGACATAGTGCAGACAGATGTTTGCAAAATGAAGGAATTAATGAATGATTCCTTAGTTCATTATAAAAACTGAAGACTGGATCTGACAAAATTAAATCAACTTTTCAAGATTAAGGAAGTTTCAATGCTTTCTTTGCATACTATGCCCACTGCCATAATGGAAAGCCATACCAAAGAATAGCCTGTTCCCAAAATACATGTATTTGTAGAGCCCTAAATTTCATTGTTTTTTTTTTTTAATTTTACTCTATTAATATGAGAATATGCCATTTATTTCTTGGGATCCATGATACCAAAACAGACAGTCATTACAAGGAAAGAAAACAACAGTCCAATATACCTCATGAATGAAAATTCAAAAATTCTAAACACAATTTTAACAAGTCAAATCAAACACCCTATAAAACTGTTATTACATCATGATGAAGTACAGTTATCCCAGGAATGCAAGATTGGCTTTAAATGAAAAACTCAATTAATGTAACAAAAAACTCAACTCATCATATTAGTAAACTAAAAAAGAAAAACTCAATTAATGTAACACAAAACTCAACTCATCATATTAGTAAACTAAAAAAGAAAAACCATATGGTCATCTGAATAGACACGTGGAGAAAGCACTTAACAAAAACCAACAGCTACTCCTAACAAAACTGTCAGCAAACTAAGAATGGAAGGAAAATTCCTCAATGAAAAACCTGCAGCCAACATCATACTTAATGATAAAAGATTGAATGCTTTCCCAATTCAAAAAATCAGTGTATTTCTACACACTAGCAATGAACAATATAAAGCAGAAATTGGGCATAATTATAAGATGCTCTCTAAAATTCCCATCCCCTGATGTATGTGATTTCTACATTTTTAGTAAAATATGATTAATTGAGTTTTGTGGCAAGACTGTTCATATGATGGATTCCACTCCTCTGATTGTTACATTTATGGCAAAAGGAATTTTGCCGACATAATTAAGATCCCAAATTACTTGGGGATTTTGAGTTAAAGGGGAGAGTATATGGGTGGGTCTGACTTAGGCAGGAACCTTTAAAAAGCACCAATGAAGTATTCTCTTGCTGACTTCAAAGGAATAGAAACTACCAAGAGTTTTACATCTGTACGAAACTCAATTGCCAACAACAGGTCTGAGTTTGGAAGAGGACCCTGAGCCTCAGAAGGGAATGCAGTCCTGCCTGATACACTGATTGCAGTCATGTGAGCCTGGAGCATTGGCTCTAACTAACTCATGCCCTGACTCTGACCCATGGAAACCACGATCTAAGAAATGGGTGGTGGTGTAAGTCACTAAGTTTGTAGTGACTTGTTACACAGCAATATGAAACTACTAAAAAAACCATTTATGTTAGCATAAAAAATATGAAATAATTAGAGATGAAACCGACAAAAGATGCAAAAGATCTGTTCATGGAAGCTATAAAATACTGCTGAAAGAAACACCCAAAGAAATGGAGATATATGCCATGTTTATGTGTTAGATGGCTAAATAATAGTGAAATATCAATTCTCCCCAAATTGATCTATTATTTCAACTCAATCCCAATCAAAATTGCAGCAGGCTTTTTTGTAGTAATTGACATATTTCAGAATATTGTTCTAAAATCCATATGGAAATCCAAAGGACCTAGAACAGCCAAAACAATTTTGAAAAAGAAGAATAAAGTTGGAGCACTAACACTTCTAATATCCAAGACTAACAGAGCAATCAACATATTGCGGTGTTGACACACAGTGTGACAAACAGAACAAGGAAACTGAATGGAGAGTCCAGAAACAGACCTCACATATATAAATAACTGATTTTCATCAAAGGTGCAAAGGCAATTAAGTGGATAAAGAATAGTATTTTTAGCAAATGGTGATGTAACAATCAGATAGCCATATGCAAAAAACTGAACTTTGATCCATACCTCATACCATATTAAAAAGTAACTTAAAATGAATCATAGATGTAAATGTAAAACCTAAAACTATAAAACCAGAAGAAAATGCAAGGGAAAACATTTGTGAACTTGTGTTTGGTAAAGATTTTTTAGCTATGTCACTGAAATCACAATCCATAGAAGTATAAATTGATAAATTACACTGTATCAATATTAAAAACATCTCTTCAAAGGACACTGTTAAGGGAACTTATAAACAAGCTACAGACTGGAAGAAAGTATTTGCAAATCACATATTTGGATTTGCATGAGAATTTATAAAGAACTCTCAAAATTCAAAATAAGAAAACAAACAGTCCAATAAAAAAAAGGTTAGTAAAAGATTTGAACAGACACACTGAAAAATATATACAATTGGCAAATAAGCACATGAAAAGATGATGAACATCACTAGTTACTAGGGAAATGAATTAAAACCACAATGAGTTATCACTGCACACATATAATTGCCAAAATTAAAAATACTAATATAGATAAATGGAACTTAATCAAAATTTAAAAATTTTGTGCAGCAAAGAATTTTATCAAGAAAGTGAAAAGACAACTTACAGAATGGGAGAAAATATTTAGACACCATAAATCTAAGGGTTTAATACTCAGAATACAAAAAGAACTCCTATAACTTAACAATAAAAAGATAACCCAATTTTAAAATGGAAAAAAACTTCAACAGACATTTCTTCAAAGAAGATATACAAATGGCCAATAAATATAAAATGATTCTCAATGTCATTAACCACCAGGGATGCAAATCAAAACTACAAGATACCACCTCACATGCACTAGAATGGCTGTTACTTAAAAAAAACAGAAAATAACAAGTGTTGGAGAAGATGTGTAGGAACCATCATGTATTGCTGGTGAGACTTTAAAACTGTAAAGCCGCTAAGGAAAAGTTCGGCAATTCCTCAGAAAGTTAGGATCTAGTTACCATATGACCCAGCAATCCTACTTCTAGGAATATACCCAAAAGAACTGAAGGCAGGCACTCAAAGATATTTGCACACTGATGTTCATAGTGGCATTATTCACAATTGCCAAAAGATGGAAGCAACCTAAGTGTCCACCAAAAGATGAACGGATAAACAAAGTGTGGTGCATACATATATACAATGGAATATTATTTGGTCATAAAAAGGAATGAAGTCCCGATGCGTGCTACAACACGGATGAACCTCGAAAATCGCATATTGAGTGGAATAAGCAAGACTACAAAAGAACCATATTTTATTACCTCATTTACATGCAATAAGCAGAATATGCAAATTGATACAGTTGGGAACCAGAAGACAGGTTACTAGTGGCTGGGAGGGGGAGGCAAATGGAGAATTATGCTTAATGAGTACCGAGTTTCTGTTTGAGGAGAGGAAAAAGTTTTGGAAATGGATGATGGTTACAGAGGCACAATGTTGTTAATATAATTAACACCATTGAAATGTATATTTAAAAGTGGATAAAATGAGCTGTATATAAGTTACCAGAAAAAAAACCAACAACCTATGTAACTCTACAACAGAAAGAGTGAAACCTAATGTAAACTCGGGGCTAGAGTTAGTACTATAATTATATAATATCGTTATACCAGTTGTGACAAAGATATCACACTAATGCAAAATGTTAATAATAGGGAAAACTGTATGTGGGGGGCGTATATGGGAACTCGGTACCTTCTGCATTATTTTTCTATAAACCTACAATTTTTCTATTAAAAAATTTTTGACTTAGAAAAAAATTGGCCATACAAATTATCCAGGATATGGAAAAATTAGAACACATTAACATACTACTAATAATTATTAGTATATATATGTATATACATACACTATATATGTATCTAATATACTGATAGTCCAACCACATTGGAAAGCAGTCTGGCAGTTAAATGTACATCTACTAATTTTCCAGCCATTTTATAACTAGGCATTACCCAGACAAAATTCAAACAAATGTCCATACAAAGAGTGTACACATATTTGTGTTTGTAATATCCCAAAGTGAAAACAACCCAAATATTCATCAAGAGGTGAATGAATAAACAAACTACAACACTGTGGCAATCCATGGCCTGAGCAAAACAGGCCTGCAGATCTTTGGTGCACAGCAGTCTGCATGACCTAGGCAGCTAAATGTTTAACCTATTGTCTTTCTAAACTGGTAAAGAGAAAAAGGGTAAATTGACCTTAAAATGTAACTTTATGCAAGCAGGCAGGAAGTGAGAGGCTCTTAGTCTCACAAAAAGAGCAAAATGTAATTGTTCAAGTGTTATTCTAGTCCTTCCTGCACCAACCCCCAGGTCAAAATAACCTGTTCCTGCATCTATGCTCCCCCCCCACACCCTTAGGAAGGCCTTTGTCTTAAACCCTTATAAAAGGCTTTCTGCCCTTTTTGCATCACTCTGTCCTCTTCCCTGCAAATGCAATGCCTGCCAGGCCTGAGAGAGCTGTCAGGATCTCTCCATAACTTCTCACCCTATAAGTCAGCCCTGAATAAAAGTTCATGTATCAGAAAATGCTTGTTGTCGTCTTTGGCCTCTGGACTTGTATGGCCCTCTTGGGCTGCGACAAACATATCACACAATGGACTACTAATCAATGATGAAAAAAATGAACTACTGATAAACATGATACAGATGAATCCCAAAATAATCATGCTGAGTGAAAGAAGCCAGATTAAAAAAAAGCATACACTATATTATATAAAATTGTAAGAAATAAAAACTAATATAGAGCACAACTAGCACTTAGATCTTCGTTTCTAACACCATCATCCAGTAGAAGGAACCAGGGTTCCCTGGAGAAATAGCTGATTCTAGAACTGGGACAGGAAATATACATGATGATCTGGACCATCTTGTAGTGCCAAAAAGTAAGGAAGTGCTTACACATTCACTCACCTATACACTGACACGTGAGTGCACACAGGCGCGCACACACACACTCATTAATGAGGGTATGTCAAAGGGACACTCCAGCCAAATGAAAGAGCTCCCAATGCCCAAAGCTGGAACAATTTGAGCAACAAAGTAAATAAAGTACTGTAGGATTACAACCCAAAGTATAAAATAAATATCCATGAATCCATATTGATATAAATAAGAGTAAATAAATCATTAAATGAGGGAAAAGAGACAAGTCTCCTGTACAGAAGAATTCCAAACAAATTATGTAGACACTGTTCTCCAAAGTAGGGGAAGCATAACTCCCTACCCCTTAAGTGTGGGATGCCTATGGTGACTTCCAAACAGTACAGTGTGGAAAATGGGGGAGGAGAGTGGGGGTGGGGAGTAACTACAGAGTGGAAAAATCTGACAAGCACTACTTCAGCCAGTTGATCAAGGCCAGCATCGACTATCATAAATCATGTTGATAGTATGAACTCTTGATATCATGTGTCGAAAATGGCACTTTACCACTGACTGTGATCTTCCTCTCCAAAACCTATAATCCCAGTCTAATCATGAGGAAAACATCAAATTCCAATAGAGTGTCTTACAATATACCTGGTTAGTACTCCTGAAAATTGCTAAGGTTATCAAAAACAAGGGAAGTCTGAGAAACTATCACAGCCAACAGGAGCCTAAGAAGACACGACAACTAAATTTAAAAAGTACCCTGGTTAGGATCCTGGAATAAAAAAAAGGGCATTAGTTAAAAACTAAGGAAATCTGAATAAACAATGAAGAAGTATTAGTTCATTAATTGTAACAAATATACCATATTAATTTAAGAAGTTACTAGGGGAAACTGTGTGCAGAGGCTATACAGGAACAAGCTGCTCAATTTTTCTATAAACCTAAAATTGTTCTAAAAAGTAAAGTCTACTAATTAAAAAATTAAAGCAGACAGACATATAAACATACATATATATATACAGTTTCATACTATTTTTAATAATCCAGACATGACTCTTTAAAAAACAATTAAACAACCCAATTGTTCAACAGATAAATGTGTAAACAAAATGTGGTATATTACATACAACGAAATATTATTCAGCCAATAAAAGGAATGAAGTTCTGATAAATGCTACAATATGGATGAATCTTGAAGACATTGTGTTGAGTGAAATAAGCCAGACACAAAAGGACAAATGTCGAATGATTCTACTTATATGAAATGTTCAGAATAAGCAAATTCATAGAGCTAGGAAGTAGATTAGAGGTTCCCTGGAGCTGCAGAAGGGAATGGGAAGTTATTGCTTTATGGGTACACAGTTTCCATATGAAACGATGAAAAAGTTTTGGTAATGGATGGTAGTGATGGTAGCACAACATTTTAAATGTAACTAATGATGCTCAATTGGACACCTAAAAATTAAAAAGGGAAAATTCATGTTAAATATGTTACCTAAAAAATTTTTAAAACCACAATGAGGGGGAAAAAACATAATGATGACATTTATGGAGATACAATTAGGGTAAAATAAATTATGGAACAAAGAAGTGTGATTTCTAAATTTAGAAATTCAATATAGAAATTAAAGAGAATGATTACTTCTGAAAAACAAAACAAAAAATTAATATATGGTGACAAAAAGATAATGGTTGCCTGGGACAGAGCATTGGCAGGTGGGTAGAAGGGATTAAAAAATGGCATGAGGAAACTTTTGGAGGCTAAGTTTTGATGGCTATGTTAATCACCTTAAGTGGTGACGGTTTCATGGGTATATTCATTTTTCAAAACTTATCAAATTGTATACTAAATATATGCAGCTTATTGCATGCCAACTATACCTGAATAAATCTGAGTTTTAAAAGTATAGGCAAAAAATATCTTCAAATTTAAACTCTCTTCTTTAAAGGTAAGTTGTCTTTAGGAATGTTTGTAGTCAATTCCTTCACATCCAAATTTAACCAGTGAGTTTTCTTTCACTTGAAGATTCACATATGTGGGAGGTTCCTGTGCCAACAATGCTAATCACTCATTGTTCTAGTTTGCTAATACTGCGGAATGCAAAACACCAGAGATGGATTGGCTTTTATAAAAAGGGGGCTTATTTGGCTACACAGTTACAGTCTTAAGGCCATAAAGTGTCCAAGGTAGCACATCAGTAATCGGGTACCTTCACTGGAGGATGGCCAATGGCGTCCGGAAAACCTCTATTAGCTGGGAAGGCACTGGCTGGCGTCTGCTCCAAAGTTCTGGTTTCAAAATGGCTTTCTCCTAGGACATTCCTCTGTAGCAAGCTTGCTCCTCTTCAAAATGTCACTCACAGCTGCACTGCTGTTCCTTCTGTTATGTCAGCTCATATATATGGCTCCACTGATTAATTTAGATCCACCCGAATGGGCTGAGCAACACCTCCATGGAAATTATCCAACCAGAGCCATCACCCACAGCTGGGTGGGGTGCATTACAAAGAAACACTCAAAGAATTACAATCTAATCAACACTGATAAGTCTGCCCACACAAGATTACATCAAAGATAATGGTGTTTGGGGGACATAATACATTTAAACCGGCACACTCATCATCAAATTTCATGAAGTAATGGTGAGTTAAGACACGCTAGTTAACTTTATTTTTGTTTTCCCACTTCAAGATTTTCAATTGCATAAAAACACCTACCTGGTCAGAATGTCTATCTTGAAGGAATTTTATAACCAACCTAAGTTAAGCCAATTAGTTTGTCAGATTCAAAATGAGACCGAGTGCTTGTTCTATGACTAAAGCGACCTGGAAACCAACATTTGAGCCATGTACTATTAAAAAATCATACTTCCAAGAGGTCTGGCATTTGATTGCCTGGGCTCAAATCTGACAATGCTGCTTACTACCTTTTAAAACTGAGTAACTCTCTGCCTCAGTTTTCTCAACTATGAAATGGGGATCATAATACCTACTTCAAGGAACGGTTAAAGGATTAAATGAATTAATAAATGTAAAGGGCTTAGAAGAGTATCTGGCAATGTTGTCCAGATTCTACAAAAGCCTAAAGCATTAGCCATCAAGGTAATGAAAATCAAAACCACAGTGAAATACCACTTCATACCCATTAGGATGGATATAATAATAATAATAATAATAATAAAAAAGATAATAAGTTTTGGCTATGTTGTGGAGAAAGTAAAACCCTCATCCATTGCTAGTGGGAACAAAATGATGCAGTTGTTTTGGGAAACAGTCTGGCAGTTCATCAAAAGGCTAAACGTAAAAATTACTGTGCACCCAGCAGCTCCATTCCAAGGTATATATCCAAGAGAAATGAAAACATGTTCACACACACATTTGGTATAAATGTTTATAGTAGCATTATTCAAAGTAGCCAAAAACTGGAAACAACCCAAATTGCCATCAACTGACGAACAGATAAATAAAATGCAGTATAGGCAAACAAATATTATTCGGCAATAAGATGGGATGAAATACTGACACATGCAACAACATGGGTGAAACCTGAAAACGTTACACTAAGTGAAAGAAGCCAGTCAAAAAAAGACCATATATGACTCCATTTACCTAAAAAAAAAATGTCTAGAATAGGCAGATCCATAGAGACAGAAAGTAGATTTATGGTTGCCAGGGGCAGGAGGGCTTAGGAAAAAATGGGGAGTGACTGCTTAATAAGTATGGAGCTTCTTTTTGGAGTAATGAAAATGTTTCAAAATTGATGTGGTGATAGTTGCACAACTCTGTGAATATACTAAAAGCCATTGAATTATACACTGAATATATGGGTGAATTGTACAGTATTTGAATTATATCTCAATAAAGAATTCTAAATGTTTTAAGATGGACTGGAGAGAGGAAAGCCCGAAAGGATTAATAATTAGTTCATCTCTCTAACCTCACCTACTTCCATCCCCACACTTATTCCATGCTCTCTCCATAATGACCTCCTTGCAGTTCCTGTATTATATTCTGCTAGTTCATGCCCTATGAACATAAAATAACTGCATCCTAGAATTCTCTTTACCCCTCCTCTACCTGGCTAATTCCCACATATCTAAAATTATTCAGTTAAAGTAAGCTAATTGCTGGAGCTGTCAATTTCAAACTCCAGCAGCCTATTATAATAAAGGTTCATTTCTCATTCATGTAGTCCCTCTCCAGGTGATTCAGGCATCCAGGCTCCTCATCTCTAGCGGCTCTCCCCATCCTGGAGTCTTGGAATCCTCTGCACCTGGCTGAGAACCTGTGGCACATCAGCACGGATGCAGCCTCCAGGTCCAACAAGGAACTTTCCAAATGATTAATTCCATTTTGGACAAGGTATATTTAAGGGTATTTCTAATGGTCTTAGGTTTAGCACAGAGTCTCTAAGTTTATGACTCTAGATAAAATATATATTGTAATATTCTCCCCTCTCTCTACTTTGTCTTCAAAAATTTAGGGATGATCTATTTAAAAAGTACAAGTATAATTATTTTTAAGAATAAGAATACTGAGGGGAGAAAATACTGTTCAACACCTCTATCATAAGATCCTCATGTAGGCGAGAGTATCAATTGTAGCTAAAGGAAACTTTGCTTAAAGTTTCTATTTATTAAAATTGAGAATGCATTCCTTAGGATACAAATCAAATTATGACACACAACATCCAAATTTCCTCACAAGCTGGAAAAGCATTATGAACTATCTTTCACTTCCAAATTCCTTTGCCACACTGAGGACTGTTCAAGAGGAGCAGGATGTGTTAGCTATAGTAAGAGAAATTCAAAAGCACACACTTTTATGTAAGTCGTAAGGGAGGCAATAACTTTTTAAGTTTTTAGGATCACCCTGGGTACTTTTATTCTGAAAGATAATACAGACAAATGTTTTCCTCTATGTTAAATCTTTACAAAACTGAATTCCTGAAACAGTTGCAAAATTCTGCTTTTGAAAGCATTCATTTTTTTTTGTTGTTGTTAGATAGGGCATAATTCTTAATGAGTATCACAATATCTAATATGCTTAGGAGGTTCCACACCAAAACCTAACCAGAAAGTGGAACTCATATCAGGGAGAGGGAATCCCAATTCCACAGTCTCAGAGCAGGTCCATAATTGGAGTGGGGAGGGGCGCTGGGTGGGGTCTCCTGGAGAGGGAGGAAGTGTTGTTAGAAAGCTTTGAGCCAGGCTAAGGCTGTGATTACTCGGGCTGAGCTTTGTAGTATCGAGTGGGCAAGGATTCTGGTGTGTGGGTAGCATTCTAAATGAGAACTAGCTTCGCTTGGCATTTGAGTGGAATCTGGAATCGAGGCGGCCAGTCTTCCCGGACTGCCGAGCTCTGTGAGAGCCGTAGAGACGACTGTCGCCTGCTATAGAGAGCCAGCAGAAGGATGACTGTCCCTGAGAACGGACCCAAGAGGTCCGACTGGCCCAAGGGTTTTAGTGAGAAGGGGAGTGGAACCGAGAGCGGGTTAGGAGCTCCCGAGCGTCCACAGGTTTGAAACCAGAGGAAAAGTCGGGAGATACAGCCTTCTCTAACTGCTTTCCCAGCTCTGCCACACCAGTGCGGGACTTGGGAATACTGTGCATCTCCCTTCCTCTGACAGGAGCCGAAGAACTCTCTTGGAAAACACTCTGTTAGAAGGCGAGATACTTAAAACTATCTTCTCCTTTTGCCCTCTCCATTTGCCACAGGGACGGAATGACCGACACCCTTTTCCTGCCCACTGGATGAAGGGCAAGGGCAGGAGCTGACCAACGCCGCCCCCTCCCGACCCAGAAGGTGCAGATCCCCCAGGTCCAGCCAAATTCAGCTCCCATTTTTCTCCTCCCCCTGGTCCTATATTACCGACACCCCCTCCTCCTTCCCCTTTCCTCCTCCTCCCTAGAGACGAGGGAGGAGGAGAAAAGGGGAGTCCAGGTCGTCATGACTGAGTTGAAAGCAAAGGATCCCCGGGCTCCCCACGTGGAGGGCGGCCCGCCCTCCCCCACCCAGGTCGGAACCCCCGGGCTGGGTCACCCGGACACTGGCCCCTTCCAAAAGAGCCGGAACTCGGCCATATCCATCTCCCTAGACGGGCTGTTCTTCCCTCGGCCCTGCCAAGGACAGGAAACCTCAGACGGGAAGACCCCGGAACAGCAGTCGTTGTCGAACGTGGAGGGCGCACATCCTGGAGTTGAAGCCTCGGGGAGTGCAGGAGGCGGCGGATCTAAACCCTCAGAGAAGGACAGCGGGCTGCTGGACAGTGTCTTGGACACACTGCTGGCGGCCCCCGGTCCCGGGCAAAGCCACGCCAGCCCTCCCGTCTGCGAGACTACCAGTCCTTGGGGCCTGTTTGGTCCCGAAGTTCCCGAAGACCCTCGGGCTGCCCCCACCACCCAGGGGGCTTTACCCCCGCTCATGAGCCGATCAGTGGGCAAGGATGGCGACTGCTCCGAGGCAGGGGCCACCCACAAAATGCTGCCCAG
Source organism: Choloepus didactylus (assembly GCF_015220235.1). Lineage (NCBI taxonomy): Eukaryota > Metazoa > Chordata > Mammalia > Pilosa > Megalonychidae > Choloepus > Choloepus didactylus. The sequence continues at coordinate 116,633,760 of NC_051312.1, read as the reverse complement.
GGGCCTGTCACCGTCCGGGCAGCTGCTGCCCCCGACTCCCGGAGGCCCTCAGTGGCCTGGGGCCGCAGTGAAACCTCCTCCGCAGCCCCCTGCAGTGGAGACTGAGGAAGAGGATGGCTCCGAGTCCGACAGCTCTGCGGCTCCGCTTCTCAAGGGCAAGCCTCGGGCTCTGGGAGGCCCGGCGAGCGGAGGAGGAGCCGCGGCTACCGCGCCTGGGACCGCCGCAGGAGGCGTTGCCCTTGTCCCTAAGGAAGATTCCCGCTTCTCAGCGCCCAGCACTGCGCTGACGGAGCAGGATGCGCCGGCAGCGCCGGCAGCGCCCGGGCGCTCCCCTCTGGCCACCACGCTGATGGATTTCATCCACGTGCCCATACTGCCGTTCAATTCGGCATTCCTGGCCGCCCGCACCCGGCAGCTGCTGGAGGGGGAGAGCTACGAGGTCGGGGCCGGGGCTGCGGCCACCAGCGCCTTCATCCCACCACGGGGCTCGCCCTCCGTGTTGTCCGCCCCGGTCACCGGCGGCGACTTCCCCGACTGCGCGTACCCACCCGACGCCGAGCCCAAGGACGACGCGTTCCCGCTCTACGGCGACTTCCAGCCGCTCGCTCTGAAGATCAAGGAAGAGGAGGAAGGCGCCGAGGCCGCCGCGCGTTCCTCGCGACCTTACCTGCTGGCCGGTGCCAACCCCACAGCCTTCCCGGATTTCTCGCTGGCGCTGCCGTCGCGAGCGTCGTCGTCCAGACCTGGGGAAGCGGCGGCGGCCGCTACGAGTGCGGCCGCCAGTACCTCAGCCTCGCCGGCCTCCTCGTCGGGGTCGACCCTGGAGTGCATCTTGTATAAAGCGGAGGGCGCACAGCCCCAGCAAGGCCCGTTCGCGCCTCCACCCTGCAAGGCCTCGAGTGCGAGCGCCTGTCTCCTTTCGCGGGACGGCCTGCCCTCCACCTCGGCCTCGTCCGCCCCCTCGACGGCCCCAGCGCTCTACCAGCCTCTCGGGCTCAACGGGCTTCCGCAGCTCGGATACCAGGCGGCGGTGCTCAAGGAAGGCCTGCCACAGGTCTACCCGCCCTATCTCAACTACCTAAGGTGAGCGCCCGGGGCGGGGCGCGTCCTGGCGCGGCGCGGGAGTAGCGGCCCGTCGCGCAGCGCAGGGCTCCGCTCCCAGTAGTGTTCGCGAGGGCTGGGTGGCCGGGGCGGGGTGCACTCGCACTTTGCGTCCCTTTTTCTTCCCGCTGCAATTTGGGACTTCATAAAATGCGTCTCTTCTTAGAAGAAGGACATTTACCAGGAATGTCTGCCTTGGAGATTAATTAAGGCGCCGGTTCCCCGGGAGAGGTGGGATTTGATGAAGGGCGGCGGGCCAGAAGCGAAAGCAGAACCGTCTTCGGTGTTTGGACGTTTAACAGCTCTATTTTCATACGAATCTCAAGTTTAAAATTAATCTTAATTATAATATGTTTAAATTGTTAATTGAAGCAACAACCAGCACAAGCACTGTATTCTAATATTGTTTCGGATTGCCTTACACATTTTTTCATTACATTTTCAATTACATACTAAAGGAATGGAATTTTGAAGAAAAAATAAGAATGCTCGGTTTGGAGTCATGCGCTGTGACTAGGCAAAACAGTATCAGTGCGTTAAGCAATACTTTGATTTAAAATGACAAACGTATACTTGTTTAGATAAACAGTCATTACAGGGTTGAGTTTTAAAAACTCAAAACAGAAGCCTTGTTAAGTAGGTTTGAACTCTTAAAACAAAATCATGTTTATTATTAGCCAGGGTTCAGGAAGAGCATAACATTTCATTTGTCAAAGACGAAGTTGCTTCTATATAAGGAATTTCGGGGGAAAAATGATCAGTGGACTTCTGCTTTCCTGAGCATAAAATTGTACATTAATTATTATTCTTTTATGCGGTGCTACTGGTGAATGGTGCTACTGGTGAATGGCTAATAATGTCTAAGTCCGGTGATTCGTTTCAGGTAGTCTCTTACACCCAAGTTTAATTTGCGTGTTTTTCAAGGGTGTATAGATAACAGTTCAATAGAAAAATTGACAAGATGAAAATTCTTTTTCATCTTGTCAATGCTGGGTTAAGAAACCTTTAGTATTAGATATTGGTACACCTAAAAATAAATCAGTACTTTGTTTTGCATTTCAAGGCCGGATTCAGAAGCCAGCCAGAGCCCACAGTACAGCTTCGAGTCATTACCTCAGAAGATCTGTTTAATCTGTGGGGATGAAGCCTCAGGCTGTCATTACGGCGTCCTCACCTGTGGAAGCTGTAAGGTCTTCTTTAAAAGGGCAATGGAAGGTAGGCTTCTCCTCACCCCATCTCTATCCTTTATTGTTGGTTTAATTGTAGGTGGAGACAATCTAATATTTTTTAGATTTTAATTATCTTTTGCTTATAATAAGAAACGGCGGTATTTTCGTATAACTTAATATGTATAATGATGGTTTAAAAGTATATTTATTTATAGTACAAAACGTTGAAATTGGTTAGAAATTAAATTTCAGATTCTCTGACTTAAACTTTCACTATTAGACACAAGTCATAATAATCTTAGGAACAGTGCTCCTAGTTTTAATTAACTTTTGAACTTTAAAAATACAGAGTTACTCTGTCAGTATTTTCCCTTTGCTGTTGTATTTATGACACTTTTAACTTTTGATCAAAAGAAAAATGTTAAACATTGATAAATTATGTATGTACATGTGTGCAAAAATACATACACACATGAATGCAGTTGCAAATTTTCTACATAATTTTTTTATCCTTACAAGTGGAATTATGTAATGCTTATATAATGTTAATTCTAAACAAAAAATCTTAATTCCTTTTTTGTTCAGTATATTTTTGCAAGTGTATAATAAGATAGGAATAAACAGTTTAAAGCAAATAAATATTTGGGCATCACAAAATATAATTTTGAAAGAAGTATATTGCTCTGTATAAAACTTCTACTTTAAAAATAATTTAGGTTACATATTTACCTAATAATTTTGAATTAATTTGCATTGTGTTACTTTAGACTCACAGAAAATATTTTCGAATTTGTTTTTGTGCCTATACAAAATACTTAAGTAGCCAAACACATTTATATTTAAAAGGTGAATAATTTCTTACTTAAATTCCAGTAATAAATGTATTTTGTAACCAGTTTAAATGAAGTTTAGGATTCCCTCTGGAGTGCTGAGATCACATCCACATATGGAACCAAAGATATGAGCGTCTGCTTTTTTGCTGCCTGTTTGATTTTGAATAGCAAAAGCCCTCTATTTATAAGCAGAAAAGGAAGGAGTGGGGAATTTTTACATTAAGGGGATTTCAAAAGAGATTGATATGCATATTTAATGTACATTTACACCCAAAGCATACTGCCCTAACAGATGGTTAACAACAACAAAAAAAATTCACTACCCCTGTAGATACCTAACAATTGTAGATTCTTACAATTGTGATGCCTTTTTAATGAAAATAACTCTCAGCTATTTATTAATAGTATTTGTAGTCCTACTGAAATTCTTTGGGGAAAAATTTGCTTTGTGTATTTTTAGCATATTTTTTTTTAAAGTATGAATATATTTAATTGATGTTTGAAGTGTTCAGCTTCAGAGGTTTATAATTTCACTTTAAATTAATTGAGGCACTATCACAAGAGGGTACAGAGAAAATGGGGGCAACTGAGCGTGGCCTTAACTTTCACATTGACATCATCTAGCCAGTTACAGATGGAAGTTCTTTGTATAGAAGAGTTGGTTCTCCAGGAGTTACATTCCTATCTGACTTTGGTTCTGGTTTCTTGAATATTCCATTTTGCATTAATATGATTTCCTCCATTCTTATGGTCTCTTTAAAATAGTATAATTTTATAAACGAAATGCCCCTTATGAATCCCCTAAAGGTCAGTTTATTTTAGATAGATTCCCTTTTATACAGATAAGTAAAGCAAGTCCCGAAAACATACATCAACTTTCCTAAGAGCATACAACTAGTTAGTAGCAGATTGTTAGTCAACATAAGCTTTAATTGCAATTCCTATTAATTCCTATTAATCAGAGATGGTATGAACAAGTAGATACATGATAATGCTACTTAATTCTCAGCGGGTACTTCATAAAGTGTATATAACACCATAAGCACCCTAACTGTAAAATACAGTTGCTTTCCTTGTCACCTGAATAGCAGCCAAAAACATAAAAGATGTCTGCCACATTTACTCTTGGAAAACGTTTGTTTTACGTCTACTTTTGGCATGGTCCTGTTTTAGTCTTGAGTGGTAAAAATGAAGCACCTGTTTTCAGCAGTATGATAAATCATTCATGAAACTGGAGCAAGATTACAGCATTATATGAGTAAATTCATTCATTCATAATTATTATACATTCATTCAGAAATTCAACATTTTTTATACACCTCTTATACTTAGATTTATGCCAAAGATATTCTTTTCCTGACTTAACTTCTCTGTGCCATAGAAATAAAATGAGGATAATAGCAGTTACTATTTCTTGGAGGGGTTATAAAGATTAAATTAGTTAATACATGTAAAAGATTAAAAAGAATATCTGATGTATAGTCAGTGTCCCTTGTTTTTACCTTAAAAGAGCTTATAATAAGTTCACATGTATGCATGTGAAACATTTAAATAGGGATTTTCACTAAAAGCCCAGATAACTGATTCTGTAAAGTATATGGTTTGTGAGTTTGTGTGTTTGGGGAGGGAGGTGGGGAGGGAGGGAGGTGGAGGTGGTGTGGGCTAGAATGTGTAAATTCTATAATGATGGTGTAAGGGTTCACAGAAAATATGAACTTTGTTTATTAAAGGATAATTCAGGGGTGCTTTTAAGTGTTTATCTTCAAAGATGAACAGATTAGATTGACTATGGTTGAAGATTTCTGTAAGGAAATTATGAGAATGAAAGGTTGGGTGAATTGGGAGACAATTAGTGATTTAAAATAAGAGAAGAGAGAAAAGATTCTGGGAGTTTTCAGGAGTGAAAAAGATGAATTGAAGGATTTTACAGTTGGAAAGAAATGCCCGAGTAAAGTAGTCTTAAAGTAGTGCTTTGTGATGGTCTGGTTCAGGGATGAACTGTGTGTCGACACCAATGTGGCCAGAAATTCAAGTCAGTAGTGTTAATATGGATATTAAAGTTGCCAAGGATAAAAATAATAATGGCATTTTAAAGTGCTTTCTATGCGCCAGTGACTATTTTTAGTGTTTTACAGGTTTTAACTCATTTAATCCTCATAATTTGGTATTATTATTATTATTATCTCCATATTACAAATGAGGACACTAAGGCCTACGGATTTTAAGTTGCCTTAACAGTTAGGTAAAGCCAGAATCAAACACACTTTATGTAACTCCCAAGTCCATGTTCAAAACTACAATATTTCTTTTCTGGTATTAGGAAATGAGATTTAAGTTTCAAAGAAAATAATAGGGGGTACGAAGAAAAAATAAGAGCCAAGTGATGAAACATTTAATAAGATAAAATTAATTCTAAAGGAGAGTGCAAGACCAGAGATGATTAGAAGCGTGTGATATGAATGGATGGAAAATATTAACTTCACATTTGGGGAGTGATGAGAAGACATAGAGGAAAGAACCAGTTGTCCCATCTCTTCTCCCCGTTATGAGTGGGAAAAGATAAAGCCTACAAAGAACTCACCCAGGACAAATGGGCTTCCCTTGGTCTGAGACAGAAGAGAGAAAAGGTAGAAAACACTGAGAAAGTGTGAGGAGTGTTTACCCACAAAATAGAGTTTGCAAAAGTAGCAAAGGAAGAAGATAAGAAATTCAGGGCCAGAAGTTGGTAATGGGATAAGGTGTATGAGATGAGGCATAGCATAAGACAGTGATTTTCATTTGTCCCGGGAACCATGCAAGAAGGCAGTACCCAGAACTATGTAAGGTTTAGTTAGAAAAAACTTCTGGTAGGAGACAGTGAGCTAGGTATAATTTTTTGTATGTAGCTTAACAATCAGAAACATTGGATTTTAAGTGGTGATTAATTGGTGTTTATAATTATACATGGAAACACAGTAACTCTGGAACTAACTATTTTCCCTACCTCTCCTCCAAGTTAGGAGTTGGAAAAGATAAAGGCATCGAGGAAATTTGGGTTTCCTTTGGTATGAGAAAGAAGAGAGAAGAGGTAGAGGAGGGTGGGGTGAGGGGGTAGAGAGAAATTATCTCAAGCTATTTAAACTGTTTAAACTAAAAATATGAATTGGCCAAAAAAGCAGTTGGTGGAATAGCCAGTTGTACTCCTTTACTAAGACTTATAGGACTTAAGTAAACTGAGATGGAGTCAGGTATCAGGAATTGCCCTGACACATTTCAAGGTGTGAGCAATAATGACCTGCCAGTCGTACAAATGCAGGCTAGTGACCCGATACTAAAAAGGGAAGGACCATATCTCATTGGTTTTCCTTGGTATGCATTGTAACTAGCTCAGTGCTGGGAACATACCAGACATTCAGTAAACACCCATTTGGTAGATGAAACAGTAATCATAAATGATGATGCCGAGCACTTATTCTTTGGATATTTCACACTGTGACAGCATTTGTAGTGAATATATTTGATGTAGTATGGTTGAACAAATATTGTAATATGGTTGAAACGTATTATTTAGAATACACCATGCTAGTTAGGCATTGATAGATTTTTCATTGTATTATAATTGTACCATCCATTTTATTCATGAATTACTTAACCAAATACTTATTGATCACCAGCTGAGTGCCAGGCCCTATGGTAACTGCTGGTGAAAAAGCAGTAAACAAGACAGACCAGAACAGCTGCTGCCCTAGTGGAATTTATAAGATAGAGAGGGAAAGGGACATTCTACTGATTAAAATGTATATAATTAATTGCAGATTTTTTAGTGATTTAGTTTATACTATGCTTGGACAACCTCTCTGTCTTCTGTCAAAGCCAAATGCTGGGAATCTGGGGCTGAGGGGGAAAGCCTGTCAGAATTAAGAACACATCATCGTCATTAGACCACATAGGGAACTGGACAGAAAGGATATATTTTTATAAGCAATGTATTTCTTTTAAAAGTTGAGTATAGTTGGTGTCACAGGCTGAAAATGAAAACTTCATTTTTAGGATGCTTCTTGTTTGGCTTCCAAAGGGAAATATTGAACATTAAAATTTTCATTGGCAATTTCATGAATTATTTTTCTTGTCTTTAGAGCTCCATCTTTTGTATTCCACAAATTTATCTAACAGTCTCATCCACTATAATTTATCTGCTTAACATATTTGGGCTTTTGAGAAGATATTTTGCCGATAATCCTATTTAGTTTAATTTACCCTTCAGTAGAGTCTACCTTATGGCAGTTCTTCTGTTACCCTAAAAATAAACATTTTTAACAATTCTCTGGACTTCAGTTCAACTCATATCAATTTCTTCTGAAACTTAGATCTTTCAGTTAATATTTAGCATGTGTAATAAGCTGGTTTGAAGTACAATTCTACATTGTGACCCATTGAAGAAAGCCTCGGCTTTGCTGTTAAAAAAAAAAAATTGTTAAAAAGATAGCATGTGATGTCATCTGTTCAATATTTGGTTGTTTGGGGTTCCCATATTTTTAATGCGCCTTCAAAACTTGCATCTCAATACAATTTGTAAGAATCAGAGTGGGAGGTAGTGGTATCATGAGATATGTGCTAATGCTAATATTTAGCATTTGAATTGTTGTACTTTCATTACTTGAGTAATAAAAGAATATTTTCTCCTGTAAAAAAATTAAAATACTACCAATAAAACTAAAGTCCTTTTGGATCAACACTTCTAATCTGGTACCCTCCCTACCATTCTAATACCTCTAGCTCAGTTTTTATGTGTGTGCATGTATGTGTGCATACGTGTGTGTTACATTACTTTGGGTGTATTAATACATAAATGGTATCACATAACATAATTTATGTATCATTCTTCATCTTATTTTTTTCATGCAACAATGACTTGAAGCTCTGTATGTATATAGTTGTATTAACTACAGCATAATGCTACATAGCATGGAAATCCTCTTAAGTCATTGCTATTACATCATTACTTCAATAAGCTTTTTTTTTTTTTTTTTTTTTGCACTTGCCTCCTAGGGTACATACCTTGTTCCTCTTTTCCAGAATATATTTAAATATTTTGATACAGTTCAAAATGAACTAGATCATTAGCTTCCTTTGTGCTACTGACATGATTTAATTCATTAATCTATTAACTCCAATACATTTATTGACACTACATTTAAAAGTTGCTGGGTACTAGCACTACAAATATGAATGTGTATGTGGTGCATGTCTTTGACATGCACAAAAGTAGGAAGAAAGTAAAGCAAAACAAAAAAAACCTATGGTACACTTAGTGAATATAATACTTTGATATGAAGCAAGCCAAAACCGTAGATGATGCACCATAGTTTTCAGTTAGACAAATCTAGAAGGATTTTCGTTTGTTTTGCAGACTTATTCTGATGGGCCCTTCAGTATCTTTAACTCAAAATCAGATGTTGTGTAAGAGGCTTATTTATTTAACAAACAAATAATGTTGACTATCTTGTTCTAAGTGTTCACTGCACTAATTCATGTAATCCTTGTATGAGGTGAAGGTATTATTATCTGTGTTTTAAAAATAGGTACACAGAGTTACTAGTGATTATTGGGCTAAAATCCAAACTCACTGTAGCTCTAACATCTATATTTGAAACTGCTATGCTATGCTGTCTCTCCAGATATTTTTATATTGGAACAGACAAATAATAATTACCTTATGATTTTCCAGGCAAACAACCATGATCTCATACAAAGGAATTTTTTTGAAATTCTACTCCTTAAGTCCTCAGTCCTGTTCTTTCTTCAGCTCTGCAAAGCAGCTCTGCTTTTTTGTTTATTTGGTTTACACTTCCACTTAAGGTTTTTATTTGACAAAGGATTCTCAGCCAACATATTTTTTAAATACCACTTGTTGGGGATTGAATCATGTCCCCCACAGAAGGCATGTTCAGGTCCAACCTCTGGGCCTGTGAGTGTAAACCCATTTATAAATAGGACCATTGAAGATGCTATTAGTTAAGGTGTGCCCAAACCGAATGAGAATGGGTCTTACTCCAATATGGCTGAAGTCCTTGTAAGCAAAGGAAATTGGACATAAAAGAGAGAAGCCACAGGGAACAGCCAGAAGCTGGAAGTCACTGAAACCAGAAGAGAAAGGAGAAGATGCCATGTGACAGAAAAGCCAAGGACCCAAGGATCACTGGCAGCCAGCTCCAGAATGCCACATTCTTTGTGGAGAAAGCACTGCCTTCCTGAAACCTCAATTTTGACTTTTCTTAGCCTCAAAACTATAAGCTGATAAATTCCTGTTGTGTAAGCCAAACTATTGTATGGTATTTGTTTTAGCAGCTGAGAAACTCATATACCACTGTTTATGACAGGAAACCCTTGGATTTCAATCAAGTGTTTATTCAAGTACTTGAGCACATCCTATACCGTTTCTTGGTTCTGTCTTATCTGCTGGCACCTTTTTGTTATCTGTGCAAAGATAGGATGTCCATTTGGTCAACATTTCAAGTAAAACTGCTCAATGCTCTAAAATAATATCACTTGAAAAATCACATTTGAGTTATAGCTCCCTCTTTTGTTAGAAAAACAAAATAACTCCAGGGAATCTTTCATTAGAAACTTCTAAAAAAATTATTGTTGTTATATATATGTATATCATAAAATTTATCAATTTAACCCTTTTTAAGTGTACAGTTCAGTGGCATTAGTTACATTTACAATGTTGCGCTACCATCAACACCATCCATTATCAAAAGCTTTTCATCATTCATAATAGGAACTCTACCCATTTGGTCTCTGTGAATTTGATTATTCTAGATATTTCATGTAAGTGGAATCATAAAATATTTGTTCTTTTGTGTCTGGCTTATTTCACTTAGCATACTGTTTTCAAAGTTCATCCATGTTGTGGCATATATCAGAACTTCATTCCTTTTTATGGCTGAATACTATTCCATTGTGTGTATACACCACTTTTTGTTTATCCATCATCTGTTGATGGACACTTCAGTTGCTTCCACTTGTTGGCTATTGTGAATAATGCCTTTATGAATACAGGTGTACAATATGTGTTTGAGTCCTTGCTTTCATTTTTTTTTAGGTGTATACCTAGGGGTGTGTTCTGGTTTGCTAGTGCTGCCATTATGCAAAATACCAGAAATGGATTGGCTTTTATAAAGGGGGTTTAGTTGGTTACGAATTTACAGTCTGAAGGCAATGAAAATGTCCATATTAAGGCATCAACACAAGTATACCTTCAGCGAAGGAAGGCCAATGGCATACAGAAAACCTCTGTTCACTGGGAAGGCATCTGGCTGGCGTCTGCTGATCCCAGGTTGTATTTCAACTCCTCTCTCAGAGCTTTTGTGCGTTCTTCAAAATGTTGCTTTTGGGGCATTTTGTCCTCTCTTAGCTTCTCCGAAGCAAACTCTGGGCTAGCATCTTTGAAGCGTTAGCAAAAGTCTGCTTTCAACTGCCATCTCCAAAATGTCTCTCTAAGCTGTAGCTCCAAGCTCCATCTTAGGTCTTATATAGGACTCCAGTGATTAAATCAAGACCCACCCTGAATGGGTGGGGTCCATATCTCCATGAAAATAATCTAATCAAAGGCATTACCCACAATTGGGTGAGTCATCTCCATGGAACCATCCAGTCAAGAAGTGACACCCTAATCAAAAAAATTAATCAATCTGCCCCCCCAAGATTGCATCACAGAATATGGCTTTTTCTGGGGGACATAAAATATATACAAACCGGCACATGGTGGAATTGTCAGGTCAAATCCTAATTCTGTGTTTAACTTTTTGAGGAACTGCCAGACTGTTTTCCATAGTGGCAACATTTTACATTGTTACTGGCAATGCACAAGGGTTCCAATTTCCCCAAGTCCTCAGCAACAGTTATTTTTCATTTTTTAAATAGGCATTCTAAGGGCCATGAAATGGTATGTCGTGGTTTTTGTTTGCATTTCCCTAAGAACTAATAATGTTGAACATCTTTTCATGCAGTTATTGGCTATATGAATATTTCTTTGGAGAAATGTCTGTTCAAGTCTTCTGTACATTTTTAAATTGGATTGTTTGTCTTTTGTTGCTGAGCTGTTGTAGTACTTCATCAGTAAATTCTTTAAAGGACTGATTGAAATAAATGTTACTTAAGACAGAGACCCCAAAATAGTCACAGTAGTCATTTATCCCCTTGGTTTTTACGCCCCATCCTTATTCAGTTAGAGTACTGGAAAGTCACATATTTGGTCGATCTTGTGTATCTATCTACTCAATTTGTAGAAGGGCAGATGAACACAATATTTTTCATTTTGCTGGGTGGCCCTCATATAATAAACTATATAATGAATACTTCATATAAATTAGTAGGAAAAAAATTTTCCCTCCTGATAAACAGTTATGCTTCCTTTTATAATGCAGGGATATTTTAATAACCTATTATGTTTTCCTTTTGTTTCCTAAAACAAATTTTCATGCTTGATTTTATAGAATTTTATCAACTCAGGTTTTTCATGTCATTCACAGTTACTGCCTCAGCCTCTTATATTATGTACCTTATATAACTTTTTAAGGACTTGTGATTTTTTTTCTTAAAGCATAGTACTCAGTATTAATCACTGTCTCTTCAGGAAGAAAAAAATGCTTTCAATATTTACTCTTTTATGACAAAGTGATTTACTTGTGAGAGTGAATAAACAAGTCATGAGTATGAATCATGAGCTGAAATCTATGCTTTCACATTTGTAGTAGATAAAAAAACTAAAGTAAAAAATCATTATCATTTATTGAGTGTTTACTAAATTTGGGCACTCTTCTAATCCATTACACTTAATAACTCATTTAACCCTCACAATGATATGAAGAGGCAGGTTCTACTTTTTCTCATTATATAGTTAGTAAGCTGGACAGCATAACTCAACTCCAAGAAGTCTGGCCCTACAGATCATGCTCTTAACCCCTACTGAATCCTGTCTCTAAAGAAAAAGATAAAGTTCTGGATTCCAAGGAGCTTTCAGTGCATGTAGAAGTGACTGATCAACAGACAACACTACAATTTAGTACCTGATTAAATTGTGTGGTATAGATTTGGGGTGCTGTAAGTAGATCAAGGAAGAAAGTAACAATAACTCTCATTACTGACTGCCTATATGTAACAGAGACCGTGCTAAATGTTTTGTTTATTTTCTCTATTCTTCCCAGCAATCTTAAAGTAGAATTTATCATTCCCATTTTTTTAACTTTATCAAAAAAACAAACAATAAAGAAAATAGTATTTCAAACAAAACCAAAACAAAGGAATAAGAAAAAAACAAATAACCTAAAATAACTACATTGCTGTCATTCCCATTTTAAAGGTGAGTGTTCATTTGCTAATGCTGCCGTTTTGCAAAATACCAGAAATTGATTGGCTTTTATAAAGGAGATTTATTAAGTTACAAATTTCCAGTCCTAAGGTCATAAAAGTGTCTAAACTAAGGCATCAATAAGAGTATACCCTCACTGAAGAATGGTCGATGGCATCCGGAACACCTCTGTCAGCTGAGAAGGCACATGGCTGCCGTCTGCTGGTCCCAGGTTGTATTTCAGCTCCTCTCTCTCAACTCCTGTGTGTCCTTGCTGCTTTCTCCCAGGGCGTTTCTCTGTAAGCATCTGGGGGTCCTCTCTTAGCTTCTCCAGGACAAACTCTGGTTCATCTGTCAGCTTAGCATCTCCAAACTTCCTTCTGTCTTCATCTCCAAGCACCTCCAAGCATCAGCAAGCGTCTTTGTCAGCTCTTAAGTACTCTTAAGTAGTCCAATGAACCAATCAAGACCCACCCTGAATGGGCGGGGTCCACACCTCCATGGAAATAATTTAATCAAAGGTATCACCCACAGTTGGATGAGTCACATCTCCATGGAAACACACAGTCAAGGGGTTCCACCCAACAAGACTGCGTTAAAAGATCATGATTTTGTGGGGGACATAATATATCCAAACTGTCACAGTGAGGAAGCACAGACTCAGAAATTAAGTATCATACTGAAATGATAGGCAGCACTGGTAACGATTATTTATTTTGTCCTCCAATAGTTAGAAAAGGTGGTTTATAGGAACTAGAAAAACTTATTTGCAACCCTAAAAATATAGTATTCTTACAAACCACCAGGAAAAAGAAAAGCAGCAAGAAGAAAAATAAGCAAAAAAAAATGCAGATGATATATAAAATTCAGTCTATAGAAGTATTAGAAATGTACAACTTACTAATAATTATTGCTTATTAAAATAAGGAAGTATGTTCCATCAATCAGATTGGTAAAGCCTTGAATAATAGCCATTTGAGGGAATGGGGCAATTTGGCATTATTTATTAAAAGTACACATTACTTTGACCCAACTATTCTACTTTTATAAACTGGTCCTCAGAAAAACGAATGTGTAGAGATATCCCTAAGACAGTTTTTACTACTGCATTACTTGTAATATAGGGAACTGAAAACAACTTAGAGGTCTATTAGTGAGATTAATAAATATGGTACACCCTGATAATGGAATATTCAAAGACCTTTGGAAAGAGTAAGCTAGTTCACTATATTACAAATGTGAAAAAGTACCCAAAATATATGGTTTTGTGATAAAGAAGCAATGATCTATTTTAGATAATAGCAATGAGATACTTGTTATTATGTATAGAAAACAATCTGGAAAAACATATACACCAAGTTGTTTAGAGTTGGGATAATGAGGGACTTCCACTTACTGATGATATGTTTGGTATTGATTCATTCATTCTTTAAGCAAGCATGTACTGGGGAAGCTGGCTATTACACATCAACCTGGTGCCTGACTTAGCTCGTGCTGGCTCAGCCTAGTCTCACCTAGCCTCTGCTCAACTAGTGCTGTCTAATGGCTATCATGCACCACTTTTGATCTGCAGGTACCCCAGGAAGTTGAAAGACCAGTAAAGAATGACACTGATAATGGAAAAATAGAGGAGAAGAGCTTGAGGCCATCTTGCATCATGGATAAAAGAACCGAGCCCGGCTAGAGAGAGTCAAGTACAGACTTAAGCCCCAAATTCCTCACTTGCAATCTCAATATCCAAAAAGTTCTGCTAACAGAAAGTTTTGTTGTAGTCATTTGTCGCTAATACCTGACCTGACCTGAATTCATTTGGCAGCAAAACCTGACCTGAACTCACATGAGGAAATTTTATCATCTGGATGAATATTCATACAGTTTGCTGCATAAATATTATGTGTTTCATTATGGGATGTTGTTTTGTATCATCTTTCTAAAATGCAAACAAGTGTGAATTCTGAAACACATTTGACGCAAAGGCCTGAGATTGTGCACAGCCCTGAAAATTGCAATAAATGTTTATTAAACATCTATTACTATTTATTCTTTCTATGTTAATAAACTCTTATACTATGCTAGGTTCTGTATAGTGATCCAAAAGCTGAGTAAGTCATAATACCTACTCTATCATGGAGTTTTTAACTCCACCACAGAGATAATACAACCCTATGAGTTAAGTACAATATAGGTAATATAAACTGAATGTGTTTGGATTTCAAGGAAAAAAGATCACAATTAAATAAAGAGTTAACATTAGATGGGTTTCTGAGAATGCATGAGATACTGATAGCAAGAGTTATGATAATGGCTATTATAAGCAAATAGTACAGAATGAGCACAAGTACAAATTGGCTAAAGCATGGAACAGAGTCAGGGATCAAAGCATACCCTGTTATTATATATAAAAATTATTGTTTCTTTTTCTGAGGTGAGTGAATATCACTTTCATCAGATTTAAAGGGTGATTCCCTGCTCCCCCAAAAAAGTTAGGAAGCTTTGCTATCAAGGAATAGTGAGAATTATTGTTAAGTTGAGGTAAAAGAAATGTAGAATGAAAAAATGTGCTTGCATTTATTTCAGTAAATAGTGAAAAACCCCTAAAGATTTCTGAGCAGAGTATAGGAAGAATTGAGGCAGGGAAACTAAGAGGCCATGAAAACAAGCTGGGGATGGTGCACTGAGGATCTGAGCAAGGAAGGTGTCAGAGAAGAATGGATACATTAGGAAGACTGGAGCCAAGTTGAGCAGTTATAAACGCTACACAAAAGAACTTGGGGCAGAAAACGTAGATGGAGTAATTTTGACCTAAAGAAGTAGGAAGTACATGATTATATTATTAAGTAAAGGAGTGATGCTGGGAGAAGTACTTAAAGAGGATTAGCCTCAGGCCACCATACAAAGTGGATTCGAACAGAGATTAGATGCATTTGAATCAAAGAGAACACCTAGAAAGCTGCTACAGACTTAGGAGATGTAGTTTTATTTTAAAGTGTATATTATTATATTCTACATAATATACTCACTGAGATATTGAAATCATACTATCTTTCATAGTCAACGTAATTGAGAATTGAGACTTTCTGGTCTGTCAGTTTACTTATTCCCTTGTTCATTTACTCGTGTGTGTATGTGTGGGTGTGCGTGTGTATAAAATGTATTGAATGTGCCAGGATTTGTGTTAGATGCTGAGAATCAGAAATGAATAAGCCATGTTCCTAATTTAGGGAGACAGACATAAAAACACATTTTAAAAATGCAATCTAGAAATATTTTTTTAGAGCAGTAAGAACTAATTGTGGAAACAGGATATGGAGCCACTAACTCTGGTGTTTAATGATGGGGCGGAGGTGGGTGGTTGGGAATCAGAAAGTATGAATTCTCTCTAAGCATTAGATCAAAAAATATTTTTACAACAAGCTTATGATTTCAAAGATTCTGGCAATGTTTTTGTTGCTAATGGCCGAGTCCGAATGGTGATCTTTTGTTAAGCAGAGCACTTAATGAATGTTTCTTTATGCAATCCCACAAAGCCCACTTTGGAATGAAGGAAAGTATAGAAAACTGAACTTCTCTGTACAAACATGTAATATGAATTAGGGGACTGTATGCTGGAACCTGGAACAAGGAGTTGTGCATTGAGGTGTGTGGAGAAAATATCATAATTTCTGTTTATACTTACTCTTTTTCAAAAATCAGAAGTGGGTCCATGGTATCTGTACTAGCATGCTTTCTCAATGCACTCATGAAGTGCAAGGTCCTCCAAGGGAAGAGCCTGAGCTCCATGGTGCAGAAGCATTGAGAAGTATGGCCTCACTCCTTAAGTCACATTTGGGGTATGGCAAAGTTTTGCAGTTGAAGAAACCACAGATTGAAGATAATACCAATAATTTAAGCACAGGTGATCAAGAAGAAAAATGAAGAGCTTTCTCTTACCTCTAGTAAAAGCTACTACTCATTGGCCATATTTAAAGCTCAACACTAGGCAATGTAATTAGATTTGTCAAGAAATTAAAAAAAAAAAAAAAAAAAAAAAAAAATCCAGAAGACAATTTGAAATATGGGTATATACCTGTAGTATAATGAAACTTTTGACTGACCTTTGTCCCCACTTCCCTGGAAGAGAACTTCTGAATATTTGGCTTTTCCCCTCATAGGAATATCTTTTGTTGTTCATGGTGGGCCCAAGACCATGCCTGATACTTCATATGCTAACGAGACATCAGGAGGGGCCAGCTACACTTGCAGCCTTAGGGTGGGATTTGGCCCCACCAGAAAGACCAACCATGTAATAAGGGGGTTTGGACTTTGAGCCGTATCAATATTGGCCCACCTTCTCAAAGTTTAGCCACATAGACGTTGACTCTATCAATCATGCATAGGTAATGAAACCATACATATAAACCTGGGACATTCAGAGCCTAGATGAGCTTCCATAGTATCCTTTTACTATACTAAAACTATAATAGTTTAAGTATAGCATGTTCAGTGAATTTTGTGAGTCATTCTAGTGAATTAACAAAATTGAGGGGGTTGTGGCAACCCCTGAATTTGTAGCCAATTGGTCAGAATTGTGGGTTCCTGAAGGACAATCTTGTAGAGGATTGCTCTGAACCTGTGGAGTCTGGCTTAACTCCAAGGAGAGTCAGAATTGAATTTAATTGAGTTACTGCAGTATTTGTGGTTGGTGTCACAAGCTGTTGGAAGTTGTAGAACAAAACTTTACAATATCTATTATCATAAAAGATGAACCTTGCTCTGATAACATGTTTTGCTGGAGATATTGGCTAATAATGATTTGAAACCATTACTGTAAACAAGACATTTAAAACTTAGCACTGAGAACCTGAAGGCAAAGGTCTACCATTTTTTCAGCATTGCTTAAGGTCATGTGGTACTTAATCTAGTAGTTCACAAATTTCATTTAACCTAACGGAAAATGTCTAAATGCCTGCTTTTGAGGTCTCCTACATAATAGTGACAGATAACATAAGTTCTTGTTCATCCTACCATAATATAAATGGCTGAAATAAGTTAAATGCATTAAGCCAATACTTTTGGAAGATACATGGAACACAATGATAAAGAGTTAAAGAAATAAGGATAGAAGAAATTACAGCATGGGAGGTTTTCTAGACATATGAAAGAAGAACTTCTTATATCTTGGTGTATATTACAGTGAATTCCTGCCATAATGTGATTGAGGTTGCATTACTGTGAGGTTAATGGAATGATTGGGGCAGGCTTGCACAAAGTGTGTTGGCCAGGGACTCAGGGAGTCCACTGTGCAATCCAAATCCATCTATCTGACTACACCTGTGGTTTTAAGCCATGAGCTTAAACACCAATAAGAACGATGTGGGTCTCCTGAACGAAGTGTCCAGGAATTTCCCTGTTGGTTGGTAATTGTTTAGCGTCCCCCCCCCCAACTGGGGATACTAGTACAGATTGATACTGATGGGGTCTTATTTTAGTTTCCTAGGCTGTTGACAGCAAATGCCAAGGAAATGAGTTCACTTAAACAATGGGACTGTATTAGCTTACAACTGAGGCTGAGAAAATGTCTAAATCAAGGCATCCTCAAGGCAATGCGTTCTTCCTGAAGACTGGCGCCATGAACCTGGGTTCCTCTGTCACATGGCAAGGTACATGTGGATCTACTGGTCTCTCCCTTCTCTTCTAGGTTTTGTTGATTTTAGCTTCTTGCTTCTATGGCTTTGTCTCTCTGTATTCATTCCATTTATTAAAGGAATCCAGTAATAGGGTTAAGTCCTATCCTGAATGAGGTGAGTCACACTTCACTGAAGTTACCTCATGAAAAGCTCCTACTTAAACTGAGTTTGCACTCACAGGAATGGATTAGATTTAAGAACATGTTTTTCTGGGATACATACAGCTTCACACTACTACACTTCACCCTTTGGACCCCAAAAGACATGTTCTTTCTATATGCAAAATATATTCATTCCATCACAATATCCTAAAAGCCTTAATTCATTTTAATAATAATACTAACTACAAAATTGGTTATAGGTGTGGTCTGTCCTGGGGCACAATTCCCCTCTGTCTGTGGAGCTGTGAAACCTAGAGAACAAGTTATCTACTTCTAATATACAGTAGAGGAACAGGCAAAGGATAAACATTGCTATTCCCATAGAGAGACACTGGAAGGAAAACAAGGGTCAAGAGTGCCAACAATTCCAAAACCCTGCATGGCACATTCCCATTAGATTTCAAAATCTGAGACTCATCTATGGAATGAAGTTTGTCCTCTGGGCCTGATGAAGTGGCAGCCCCACCATTCCTCATGCTCTCCCCAAACACTAAGGTGAAAGGTCCACACTCTTCAAGCATTATGGAGATGGCCAGACTCTCCCCAGTACCTGGAGAATAGACTCTACCCTCTCTAAATATTGGAATGTCAGCACTCTTCCTGAAAACTAGGGCAGAAGGCCTGCCCTCTCCAAGTGCAGACTCAACCTTTCAATACACATGGGTGGGACCACTCTCTTGGCCTGAGAAGATATCTTTGATCCAGACCTCAGCTACCATAGTTCTGCCCTTGAAATGACTTTTCCTTCTGTTTGTCCATTCTCTGTCCCTTTTAGTCCAGGCTGGTCGTGGTTCCATTCAAACACATTATGCAAAAAACTTGTCAGTTTTGCATGTAGTACACAGGGGTCCAAACCATCAGACAGTGTGACTTTCCATAGATCCTTCCTAGATAACCACCCCTCCAATTCTGACTTGCACTGAAATGGCTGATTGGTTCCATGTTCAGTTAAACCCCCACATGGAGCACTATTCTCTAGGGACTCACATTCCAGAAACTCAGAGTTTTCCAAATCATCAATTCCTCATTTCTTTATACCCAGGTGTTCAGTTTTCAGCTTATCCCTTTCCTCTCACATTTTACTATAAGCTGCAAGAAGAAACCAGGATGTACTTTCCACACTTAGCTTGGAAATCTCCTTAGCTAAATGTCTAACATCATTACTCTCAAATTCTGCCTTCCATCTAACATCAGAACTCAAGTTTGCCAAGTCCTCTACCACTTTAATACAAGGCTCACCTTTATTCCAGTTCCCAACATAATCATCATTTCCATCTAAGGCTTCGTTGGAAGTACCTTTGGCATCCATATTTCTACCAACTCTGCAAAGCAATCTAGGCCTTTTCTGTCAAGCACCTCACAATTCTTCCAGCCTCCACCACTGCCCAATTCCAAAGTCATTTCCACATTTTTAGTATTTGCAATAGCGGCACCTCATTCCTGGTACCAAAATCGATTTTAGTTTCCTAGGTTGCTTAAAGCAAATACCATGAAATAAGTGCACTTAAACATTGGGAATTTATTAGCTTACAGTTTGAGGCCAAGAAAATGTCCAAATCAAGGCATCACCAAGACGATGCTTTCTTCTGAAAGAATGGCTGCTGGTGATCCTGGGCTCCTCTGTCACACAGCAAGGCACATGGCGGCATCTACTGGTCTCTCTCTTTTCTTCCATGTTTTGTTGATTTCAGCTTCTTGCTTCTGTGGCTTTGTCTGTGTGTTTTCATTCCATTTATAAAGGATTCCAATAATAGGATTAAGTCCCATCCTGAATAAGGTGGGTCACACCCACACTGCAGTAACTCATCAAAAGGGCCTACTTACAGTGGGTTTACACTCACAGAAATGGGTTAGATTTAAGAACATGTTTTTCTGGGGTACATAAAATTTCAAACCCCCACAGAACTGCTTGCCTTTTCTTTGCCAAGCCTCACTCTCCTCTCCACTTTTGAGGATAGGAGTTGGTTGCAGGATGGGAACCACTTGATAGTTCCATTTCATCTGAGTTAACATTATCATATTATCACCAGGTGATTTATGAATGAGATTTTACTGATTACTGGGTTATTTTTCAATAATGAAATATACAAAATATGTTTTTGATGAGTTAAAGCAAAGATGTATAGAGAAGATATATTCTCAATAGTAACTGTCTTTACTGTGAAAAATATTTTATGGCAAACCTGGGTAAAACACTAAGGGGATTGTTGCTGTGACATTAAAAAAAAAAAGATTCATTCATTGCTTCCTTCATAGGCAAGGTAAAAATTGCAGCAAACAAGCTGAAGCCTTAAGTGGACAAAGCTCTGCAAGATGTCCCTAGAACAGACCTCAGCTACCATGGTTCTATACTTGAAGTGATTTTTCCTTCAATCTGTCTGTTTTCTGTCCTTTTTAATCCAGGCTGGCAGTGATGCTGTTCATACAGATCTTGCAAAAAAACTTTTCAGTTTTAACTGTGGTTAATTTTTAACACAAGACCCTTAAAATACAGTAGAATTTTAACAGTATTTTGCAACATGATGAGGCATGACCTTAAAAATCTTTGTATTAGCATACTGTGATTTTCTCATTGCAAAGTACCTGGAAAGAGTTGTCAAATTTAAAGAGCTACATATTTCCCTTTATAAAAGGATATGTGTTCCTGGGGGTGGGGCAAGATGGTGAAGTGGTGAGGTGTAGGTTTTAGTTACTCCTCCAAGGCAGTAGGTAGAAAGCCAGGAACTGCGTGGGCCGGACACCAGAGAGCAATTTGACTTTGGGCATACTTCATACAACACTCATGAATGCATGGAACAGCTGAGATCAGCGAAATCTGTAAGTTCTCGCGGCCAGGGGACCCGCGCCCCTCCCTGCCAGGCTCAGTCCCGTGGGAGGAGGGGCCATCAGTGCTGGGAACGAGGAGGGAGAACTGCAGTTGTGGCTCTTATTGAAAACTCAGCTGATCCAAACTCCAAACACAGATATCCTGAGACCAGACACCAGAGAATCCAGGAGCAGTCAGCCTGGCAGAGAGGAGATAGGGCTGGCAAAAACAGCAAAAAAAAAAAAAAAAAAAAAACAAAAAACCAAAAGTAAAAACAGAGACTTTTTGGAGTTTTGATGAACATAGAACGGAGAAGGGCAGGGCTCAGAGTCAGGCTCATATGCAAATCCAGAGGGCGAGTTTCTTTGTCTGAACAGCTGGTTTCTCTGCTTTCTTGATTGTTCCTTAATAGCCCTAATCTCCTTGTCTCTTAGCATTTCAATACCCCCTTAGATCTGCAAGGAGGGCCCTTCTTTTTTTTTTTTTTTTATCTTTTTCTCTTTTTTCTAAAACAATTACTTTAAGAAGCCCATTACAGAAAGCCTCAAAGACTTGCAATTTGGACCCAGACAAGAGCAGAGCTAAGAGAGCTCTGAGACACACAGCAATAAGTCCAGTGACTGAGAAAATTCACTAAACACCACAACTTCCCAAGAAAAGGGGGGCATCCCCTTACAGCCATCTTTCTGTTGGGCTGGGAACACTCCTGCCTGGAGCCAGCACCAACAGCCCAGAGCTGCCCCAAACAGTGTGATGGGAAGTGTTTCCAACAACACATGCACATATCACAATATCGGGCGTGAACAGTAGCCTTTCCCGCACCCTCAGCTAATTGTCGTGGAGCTGAGAAGGTGGAGCTGTGTGAAAAGGGGGAAATTAACACACCCCGTTCAGCCATCCTTTCAGCAGACTGGGAACTCCCTTACACAGCCCTGCAGCCCAGAACCTCCCTTGGGGGACAGCGCTCACCTGTGACATAGCACAGTCATCCTATGTCCCAGGAACACCAGGGAGATTTGATTATTAAAGCCTCGCCTCCTCCCTAACCGCTCAGACACATGCCCCATATGCAGGGTGGGCAACACCAACTGCACACACAACCTTGGTGCACCAATTGGACCCCACAAGACTCATACCTCCACTCACCACAAAGGCACAGTGGGGGAGAACTGGCTTGAGGGGAATAGGTGGCTCGTGGACACCACATGCTGGTTAGAAAAAGTGTATTCTATGAAGCCGTAGATTTGACAAATTAAAGATAAGGCTTTAAACAGTCTGCATATCCGAAAAGAACCCTATCAAGTTAAGCAAATGCCAAGAGGCCAAAAACAACAGAAAAATTTAAAGCATATGAAAAAACCAGACGCTATGGATAACCCAAGCCCAAATACCCAAATCAAAAGATCAGAGGAGACACAGTACTTGGAGCAATTAATCAAAGAACTAAGGATGAACAACGAGAGCATGGACAGGATATAAAGGACATGAAGAAGACCCTAGAAGAGCATAAAGAAGAAATTACAAGAGTAAATAAAAAAATAGATGATCTTATGGAAATAAAAGAAACTGCTGACCAAATTAAAAAGATACTGGATACTCATAGTACAAGACTAGAGGAAGCAGAACAACAAATCAGTGACCTGGAGGACAACAGAACTGAAAATGAAAGAACAAAAGAAAGAATGGGGAAGAAACTGGAAAAAATTGAAATGTAACTCAGGGATATGATAGATAAAATAAAATGTCCAAATATAAGCCCCATTGGTGTCCCAGAAGGGGAAGAGCAGGGTAAAGGTCTAGAAAGAGTATTCAAAGAAATTGTTGGGGAAAACTTCCCAAATCTTCTAAACACTATAAATACACAAATCATAAATGCCCAGTGAACTCCAAATAGAATAAATCCAAATAAACCAACTCCAAAACATATTCTGATCAGACTCTCAAATACTGAAGAGAAGCCGCAAGTTCTGAAAGCAGCAAGAGAAAAGCTATTCACCACATACAAAGGAAACAGCATAAGACTAAGAAGTGACTACTCAGCAGTCATCATGGAGGCAAGAAGGCAGTGGCATGACACTTAAAATTCTGAGAGAGAAAAATTGCCAAGCAAGAATTCTTTATCCAGCAAAGCTCTCCTTCAGATTTGAGGAAGAGCTTAAATTTTTCACAAACAAATGCTGAGAGAATTTGCTAATAAGAGACCTGCCCTACTTAAGATACTAAAGGGAGCCTTACTGACAGAGAAACAAAGAAAGGAGAGAGAGAGATGGAGAAAGGTTCAGTACTAAAGACATTCAGTATGGGTACATTAAAGGACATTAACAGAGAGAGGGAAAATATAATTCTGACAAACATAAGCCAAAGGATAAAATGGCTGATTCGAGAAATGCCTTCACAGTAATAATGTTGAATGTAAATGGATTAAACTCCCCAATCAAAAGATATAGATTGGCAGAATGGATCAAAAAATATGAACCATCAATATGTTGCATGCAAGAGACTCATCATAGACACAGGGACACAAAGAAATTGAAAGTGAAAGGATGGAAAAAATATTTCATGCAAGCTACAGCCAAAAGAAAGCAAGAGTAGCAATATTAATCTCAGATAAAATAGACTTTAAATGCAAGGATGTTATGAGAGACAAAGAAGGCCACTACAAACTAATAAAAGCGTCAATTCAACAAGAAGAAATAACAATCATAAATGTTTATGCACCTAATCAAGGTGCCACAAAATACATGAGACAAACACTGGCAAAACTAAAGGAAGCAATTGATGTTTCCACAATAATTGTGGGAGACTTCAACACATCACTCTCTCCTATAGATCAACCAGACAGAAGACCAATAAGGAAATTGAAAACCTAAACAATCTGATAAATGAATTGGATTTAACAGACATATATAGAACATTACATCCCACATCACCAGGATACACATTCTTCTCTAGTGCTCACGGAACTTTCTCCAGAACAGATCATATGCTGGGACATAAAACAAGCCTCAATAAATTTAAAAAGATTGAAATTATTCAAAGCACATTCTCTGACCACAATGGAATACAGTTAGAAGTTAATAATCATCAGAGACTTAGAAAATTCACAAATACCTGGAGGTTAAACAACACACTCCTGAACAATTAGTGGGTTAAAGAAGAAATAGCAAGAGAAATTGCTAAATATACAGAGACAAATGAAAATGAGAACACAACATACAAAAACCTATGGGCTGCAGCAAAAGTGGTACTAAGGGGGAAATTTATAGCACTAAATGCATACATTAAAAAGGAAGAAAGAGCCAAAATCAAAGAACTAATGGATCAACTGAAGAAGCTAGAAAATGAACAGCAAACCAATCCTAAAACAAGAAGAAAAGAAATAACAAGGATTAAAGCAGAAATAAATGACACAGAACAAAAAAAAAACATTAGAGAGAATAAATAACACCAAAAGTTGGTTCTTTGAGAAGATCAACAAGATTGACAAGCCCCTAGCTGGACTGACAAAATCAAAAAGAGAGAAGACCCATATAAACAAAATAATGAATGAGAAAGGTGACATTACTGCGGATCTCGAAGACATTAAAAAAATTATAAGAGGATACTATGAACAACTGTATGTCGACAAACTGGATAATGTAGAGGAAATGGACAATTTCCTGGAAACATATGAACAACCTAGGCTGACCAGAGAAGAAATAGAAGACTTCAACCAACCAATCGCAAGCAAAGAGATCCAATCAGTCATCAGAAAACTTCCCACAAATAAATGCCTAGGGCCAGATGGCTTCACAGGGGCTACCAAACTTTCCAAAAAGAAATGACACCAATCTTACTTAAACTCTTTCAAAACATGGAAGAAAATGGAACACTACCTAACTCGTTTTATGAAGCTAATGTCAATCTAATACCAAAACCAGGCAAAGATGCTACAAAAAAGGAAAACTACAGGCCTATCTCCCTAATGAATATAGATGCAAAAATTCTCAACAAAATACTTGCAAATCAAATTCAAAGACACATTAAAAAACTCATACACCATGACCAAGTGGGGTTCATTCCAGGCATGCAAGGATGGTTCAACATAAAATCAATGTGTTACAACACATTAACAAATCAAAAGAGAAAAATCAAATAATCATCTTAATAGATGCTGAAAAAGCATTCAACAAATTCCAACATCCCTTTATGATAAAAACACTTCAAAAGGTAGGAATTGAAGGAAACTTCCTCAATATGATAAAGAGCATATATGAAAAACCCACAGCCAGCTGAGTACTCAATGCTGAGAGACTGAAAGCCTTCCCTCTAAGATCAGGAAAAAGACAAAGATGCCCGCTGTCGTCACTGTTATTCAACATTGTGCTGGCAGTGCTAGCCAGGGCAATCCGGCAAGACAAAGAAATAAAAGGCATCCAAATTGGAAAAGAAGAAGTAAAACTGTCATTGTTTGCAGATGATATGATCTTATATCTGGAAAACCTTGAGAAATCGAAGATACAGCTACTAGAGCTTATAAACAAATTTAGCAAAGTAGTGGGATACAAGATTAATGCACTTAAGTCAGTAATGTTTCTGTATGCTAGAAATGAAGAAATTGAAGGGACACGCAAGAAAAAGATACCATTTTCAATAGCAACTAAAAAAATCAAGTACCTAGGAGTAAACGTAAACCAAAGATGTAAAAGACCTATACAAAGAAAACTACATAACTCTACTAAAAGAAATAGAAGGGACCTTAAAAGATGGAAAAATATTCCATGTTCATGGATGGGAAGGCTAAATGTCATTAAGATGTCAGTTCTACACATACTCATCTACAGATTCAATGCAATCCCAATCAAAATTCTAACAATCTACTTTGCAGACTTGGAAAAGCTGGTTATCAAATTTATTTGGAAAGGGAAGATGCCTCAAATTGCTAAAAACGCTCTAAAAAAGAAAAACAAAGCGGGAGGACTTACATTCCCTGACTTTGAAGCTTATTATAAAGCCACAGTTTTCAAAACAGCATGGTACTCGCACAAACATAGACACATTGATCAGTGGAACTGAATTGAGAATTCAGAGATAGACCCCCCCGATCTATGGCCAACTGATCTTTGATAAGGCCCCCAAAGCCACTGAACTGGGACATAGACATAATAATCTTTTCAACAAACGGGGCTGGGAGAGTTGGCTATCCATATCCAAAGGAATGAAAGAGAACCCCTACCTCACACCCTACACAAAAATTAACTGAAAGTGGATCAAAAGATCTCAATATAAAAGACAGTATCATAAAACTCCTAGAAGATAATGTAGGAAAACATCTTCAAGACCTTGTATTATGTGGCCACTTCCTAGACTTTACACCCAAAGCACAAGCAACAAAAGAAAAAATAGATAAATGGGAACTCCTCAAGCTTAGAAGTTTCTGTACCTCAAAGGAATTTGTCAAAAAGGTGAAGAGGCAGCCAACTCAATGGGAAAAAATTTTTGGAAACCATGTATCTGACAAAAGACTGATATCTTGCATATATAAAGAAATTCTACAACTCAATGATGATAGTACAGACAGCCCAATTATAAAATGGGCGAAAGATATGAAAAGACAGTTCTCTGAAGAGGAAATACAGATGGCCAAGAAACACATGAAAAAATGTTCAGCTTCACTAGCTATTAAAGAGATGCAAATTAAGACCACGATGGGATACCATCTCATACCAATTAGAATGGCTGCCATTAAACAAACAGGAAACTACAAATGCTGGAGAGTATGTGGAGAAATTGGAACTCTTATTCATTGTTGGTGGGACTGTATAATCGTTCAGCAACTCTGGAAGTCAGTCTGACAGTTCCTTAGAAAACTAGATACAGAGTTACCCTTCGATCCAGTGATTGCACTTCTTGGTATATTCCCGAAAGATCTGAAAGCAGTGACACGAACAGATATCTGCACGCCAGTGTTCACAGCAGCATTATTCACAATTGCCAAGAGATGGAAACAACCCAAATGTCCTTCAACAGATGAGTGGATAAATAAATATACACATGATGGAATACTACGCGACTGTAAGAAGGAATGATGTGAAACGTATGACAACATGGATGAACCTTGAAGACATAATGCTGAGCAAAATAAGCCAGGCACAAAAAGAAAAATGTTATATGCTGTCACTAATGTGAACATTGAAAAATGTAAAACAAATGGGTTATAATGTAGAATGTAGGGGACCTAGCAATAGAGAGCAATTAAGGAAGGGGGATTGATAACTCAATAAGAACGGTTAAGCTATCGTTGGTAAATTTAATGTTCTGGGAACGCCCAGGAATGACTATTGTCTGTTAATTTCTGATGGGTATAGTAGGAACAAGTTCACAGAAATGTTGCTATATTAGGTTATTTTCTTGGCGTAGAGTGGGAACATGTTGGAAGTAAAGTAGTTATCTCAGGTTAGTTTTCTTTTTCTTACTCCCTTATTATGGTTTGTTTGGAATGTTTTTTTTATTGTATTTTTTTATTATTTTTTTACATAGTTGATTAAAAAAAGGGTTAATTAAAAAAAAATGAAAAAAATATGCAGAGCCCCCTTGAGGAGCTGGTGGAGAATGCAGGAGTATTGGCCTGCCCCACCTCGATGGTTGCTGATGTGCTCACAGACATAGGGGACTGGTGGTTTGATGGGCTAAGCCCTCTACCACAGACTTGCCCTTGGGAAGACTGTCACTGCAAAAGGGAGGCTAGGCCTCCCTATAATTGTGCCAAAGAGCCTCCTCCTGAATGCTTCTTTGTGGCTCAGATGTGGCCCCCTTTCTCTTGCTAAGCCAACTTGGCAGGTGAAATCACTGCCCTCCCCCCTACATGGGATCTGACACCCAGGGGAGTGAATCTCCCTGGCAACGTGGAATATGACTTCCAGGGAGGAATCTAGCCCCGGCATCGTGGGATGGAGAACATCATCTTGACCAAAGGGGGGATGTGAAAGAATGAAATAAGCTTCAGTGGCAGAGAGACTCCAGAAGGAGCCAAGAAGTCACTCTGGTGGGCACTGTTACGCACAATATAGAACTTTTTAGGTTCTAATGAATTGGAATAGCTAGCCGTAAATACCTGAAACTATCAAACTACAGCGGAGAAATCATGAATCTTGAGGACGATTGTATAAAAATGTAGCTTATGAGGGGTGACAGTGTGATTGGGAAAGCCATATGGTTCACACTCACCTTTGTCTAGTTGATGGATGGATGAGTAGAAAAACTGGGAAAGAAAAAAACAAAAAAAAAAGAAAAAAAGGCACCCAGTGTTCTTTTTTACTTCAATTTTTATTCTTATTATTTTTGTGTGTGTGGTAATGAAAATGTCAAAAATTAATTTTGGTGATGAACGCACAACTATATAATGGTACTGTAAACAATTGAATGTATGCTCTGTATTGTATGCATGGATGTGAATATATCTCAATAAAAATGAATTAAAAAAAAACCAAAAATGATATGTGTTCCAAATTGCTGACCTTTCCTATGATGACAAGTGACTCTCAGTAGTATGCTGCTTAGAGAATATTTAGCAGATGGAACACTTACTCTCCCCCCTTTAAGTTAAATACAATGTTTTCAATAGAAAAAGGAATTAACTACCTTTTGGAAAACATCTTTGTTATATAGATTGCATTTTGAAAACAGGTGTTTGGGGGATGATTTCATTGTTACTTGATTTTGTTGTGAAAGCACTGTAAGTACATTATAGATAAATAATTTCCTAGAGACATAATCAAACACACTGAAATAGGAGTTTCTAATTTGGCCAGAAGTCTTCCAAAGAATTTCAGTGGTTAGGTAGCAAACATATTTAACTAATAATAGTGGCATTTATTGAACATGTATTACATGCAAGGTACTTGGCCAAGTGCTGGGTACATTCTAAATATATGAAGCACTTGTGCAGGCAGGTAGCTGAAAAATGGCAGAGCTGAGATTGGAACCCATAGAGGCTTCTCTTATTCATTATATTTTGCTGTCTCTTTGTCTTTCTGATTATTTGTAATGAAAACTGATTGGCATCAGGGAGGGTAGAAATTTGCTAGCTGAATTTCAGGAGAAACGAAACCTTGCAAAATTGGCTAGACTTCCTGGAAAAAAGTCCATTTATTCTCCCTGGCTTCTAGACAACTATCTGACACCTTTTCCTCACTTCTCAGCCTTCCAATAACTCCTCCCCCATCCTCACGTTCAGCTGATGACTTTGCCTTCTAATTTTGTGAGAAAACTTCCTCAGACCACCACCACCATGTGTTTTCATATCATGTGACACACAGTGGGCTTTTCCTTCTGTTTCCAAGCCACCCTTTCCCCATATGCACTAGATCCCATCTACTCCTGCCCACTCAAAGGCACACTCCAGTGATTCTCCCCACTCCGTCTTAAATCATAGTCCCCCCCTTTCTACTTGATTGTTCCTGTCAACAAGCAAACATGCTATTATTTCTCCCATCTTAAATTAAAACCAAAATATTTCTGTTGATTTCACTCTCCCCTTTGACTATTAACCGTTTCTCTGCTCCTTTGCAGCAAAACTCTGCCAGCAAGTTTTCTTCTCCCAATCTCTCTTAAACCTAATCGAATCACTCCACCAAAACTTATCGTGTAAAGGTCTCTAGTGACCTCCACATTGCTAAATCTGATGGGCAATTTTCAGTGCCTGTCTTACTTGACCTATTGGTAGCATTTAACAGTTGATCACTCCATCTTCTGAAATACTTTCTTCACTTGGCTTTCAGTATACCACTGCCTCTTGATTTTCCTCACTGGCTCCTTTTCATGTTTCTTCTCCTTGAACTTTTAACATTGGAGGACCCAGGACTCAGTATTTAGACCCTTCCCTTCAGCTTATATACTTACTTCCTTGGTGATCTAATCCACTTTCATGGTTTTAGAGAAATCATCCATATCCCAGTTTTCTGTCTCCAGCCCAGATCTCTACCCTGAACTCCAGACTCATAGACCCATCAGCCTATCTGATAATCATCATAGTGTGAGTACTCTAATATGCCCAACATTTAGCTCCTGCTCTTTCCCCCAATATGAAATTTTATAGGCCTTTGTATTTCATGCCTCTATCGTGTAAGTTTAGATGATATTTGGCAAGACAGTGTTCCTCACAGTTTGGTCTTCAAACCATGTGCTTTAGAATCACTTAGGCACTGGTTTAAAATGAAGATTTCTTAGCTTCACCCCAGATACACTGAATCAAAAAATGTACAGAGGTACCCAAGAAATCTGCATTTCAGTGAGTTGCTTAGCTGTCTCCTATGCAAAATAATGGACTGCTTTAAGCAGAGGGGAACCCATCTTTACCAGGAGATGGCATGCTCCACTTTGTCTTTTAAAACGTTAACTCTAGGAGCAGTGAGGAAGACCCAAATGAAGTGGTGCCCAGGAAACCAGTTCTAAGTTTATTTAAAATATTTAATCTAGATCAGAGGCCTTCAACTCTTTGCAGAAGAGAAGCTACTTTGTATCCCCTAAAGCCATAAAGTTAAAGTGTGGAAGGTAGATGGGGAGTTGCTCCTAAGGAATGCAATTGAGGAATTACTACCATGCCCTCTTTGCAGGTAAAAGAACTGAGACAGAGGGAAAGTAACTTGCTCAAGGTCACCCAGCAGTTAGAGGTAATACTAGTAGTCAAACCCAGTTCTACCAGACTCCACTATCACACCATTCAGGCATGGTGTTTGAGGGAGGACACGGTAATAGTAATTCAGTAAGAGATTTAACAGAAAAGGCCTAAAAATCTGGTAGTACGGTCTTATAAATTTGGGGGCCTTGACCTACATAATAAGTAGGAAAATGGTGATTAATTATCCATTTAATTCTAGTTTGTTACAAAGCCAATTTTAGGTTAGGCTGGAGTGACTCTATTATGAAATAATAGAATCTTAAGCCACTTGATAATGCTAAAGCAGAGGTTTAAACAAAATAAACTGAATAAATCCAGGGTTACTATACTCCAGAAGAAAAAATAAACTGCATAAATATGAAGGAAAGGATTAACTATTTTCATATATGTGAAAAGTCACAATCTTGCATCAGAAAAGCACAATAATTTAAACCACCTTGATTACAGATTACTACTAAGGAATAAAAATTGGGCTGATGTTAGACTTCCCCTTTAGGGGGATGCTAGGATTGGTAAGAATTCTGTCAAGTTGAGTTGCTGTTCTAGGATGAAGGCAACATACATTCTCAAACATGTAAGAGCTTAGAAATATGCCCAACCTCTACTGAAGTAAATTTCATCTGATACTTGAACAAGATCAAGATTCCTGGGATGGTCTGGTTCAACATCCCGGGA
Organism: Choloepus didactylus; assembly: GCF_015220235.1. NCBI lineage: Eukaryota > Metazoa > Chordata > Mammalia > Pilosa > Megalonychidae > Choloepus > Choloepus didactylus. Next base: position 116,602,357 of record NC_051312.1, on the reverse strand, counting down.
TGAGAGGGGAAGAGGCATCCTCTGCCCCTGCTGCCCTCCCAGTGGGGTACAACTCTCCCCACCAGCCCTTTACAGGTGTCATATGCTCATGTGTGGTGCCCAGTGCCCATAACTTTGTTCTCAGGTCAACATATTCTGTGCCGCCTTTTTTTCCCTAGCCAAAGTCTCTTTAGGTATCCTCTAGCCTTAGGTACTTCATTCACCATACTAGCCATTTTTCCTGGGGAAAAACCTAAGTAATATCTATTTTGAATGAAATAAACCAATGAAGTTCCTAGTGTACTGACACACAGTGTTCTCAGTAAGATTTTATTTCCATATCTCTCTCCCACTCCTGACACCTTTTACTTTTATCAAAATCCCTTGGAGCTTATATTAAGAAACTTTATAACTTACTGAAACTTTAAAACTTATTATTCAGTTTTCTTTTGTCTAAAAATAGTAATGATAAACTCATTAGATGTTAACCTAAAAAACTTTGAGAAAACTAATTGAGTGGCATTCTTTTAAATTTGTATAACTCATTTAATTTCTGCCGTATTAGAAGGCAGCTGGATTCTAATATCTGCGTCTACATTCAATTTGCTACAATAGTTATTTCGGTTAATGCATATAAAGAAAAAGTGGCCTCACAGTGGTTCAAAAAGGGAGAGTATTTTATTGAATGTTAGGTTTCATTTATTCATATTTCAAAAGTGGGCAAAATGAAACTAAAATGTTTAGGGATGCCTGATTAGTTGATAAAACTTTAAAGAAATTTTTAAAATATTTAAAAAAAAATGGGTTTCAGCAAATTTATCCAAAGCTATTAATGAATCTAGTGATATGAAAATTATGAATTAAGCAATAGTATGCCAAGGTGAAGGTTATTATTGATCTTGTAAGGAATGGATGCAGTGGAGTATCTTGACTGGAGAGTGAGTCTGTATTTGAGTGAGTTTGAGAGAATAAGGTTTGAGGAAGCAATACTATTTAAATATATATTAAAAGTATTTGCATTCTTTAATATGAGATCTTGACCTTCTACCTAATTGCTCTTTTTGGAAGAAAGAAGAGTATTTTAATTGTCTTTTCAGACTATTAACCAAAACTTCACAAGTGGTAATTATTTCATTAAGGATTACAAAAAGATGATTTCCGACTTCTTTTATTCCTTCTGATTTTATCAGCTGTAATTCTTTTGTAAAGTTTTTTTCCCTCTTCCAAAAGGCAATTCATAACAGTAGAATACAGTTTATACTGGATAGTCTAAACAGATGCTTTAGTATTTCCCTTTATCAATTTTCAAAGTATTGAGTTTGTGACTTAGCAACCAGAAGTGGTTTCCAGGAAGTTTTGTTTGTTTCTCTTCTTCTTTCCTCCCATGCACATCATTATGTACACATGGCTTTTTTTTTTTTCCCCACAAATAACTTATTTTCAATAAAATACATCATTTTGTTAACATGAGCTAAACAATCTAAACCTTTTAGATATTAGGTAGTGCAGGTAGAGGGGAATGTTTGATTCAATAAAATGAGTACTAGTGAAAAACATTCTAATCTAAACTTTCATAGTGAAAAATCATGAATCTGGATTTACTGTATGTCATGTAAGTCTATCATTTAAACAAGGTCAACCTAGAGGAAACAAAAAACTTCCAAACTCAAGAAAAAACTTAATTTTAAAATTTGTAAAATTTTTACAATTTAGGAAGAACACTTGGTTTCATATAAGTTAGTTCATTTAACTAAACTTTTAAATTTGTTTCTCTTACATATAAAATTATTACATAAGGAGACAAAATGTGAAAAGGGTACATAAGGGGTGTTTATAGTAAAATTATTATTTTATATAACTTCTTAGATTACTTTCCTTTTACCTTGCACCTTATTAAAGTATTACACTCAATGTCAATTTTCTACATCTCTTATATTTCTTTGTTATGCACTGCATTCCTCTTTTAAATATTAATTATACAAGTAATACATGCTTGGTGGTAAAAATTTTTACAATCTGTAAGTAAAACAGACAGTCTGCTTTAACCTCTAATTACACTCTCCTCTCCAAAGTGTAGTCACTTTAACATTTTAGAATGTGCTTTTCTCTAAAAAGTTATATGCATTTGTGAACAAAGATCTGTGATGTGATTGGTGAATGATCTTTTGAGTCATTCATTATAATTTCAAGCATAATTTTCCAATTGCCCAAAAAACATGTTGATAAGCTAGATTTTGTCTGTAAATAGATATAACTTTTAAAATATGTAGTCAGTTGCCCAACTCTTGTCGTTCTTCAAAAGAATCAACCTTCTTGAGGCAATTAATATCACATTTTGTGCCAAACAACCTGTTAATTTCAGTGTCTGGAATATAAGATGGTGGGCCTGCATGTTTAGTTGATCATAAGAAACAAACAGATGTGAGGTAGTGGAACCCTTTTCTTGTTAGGGACAACATTATATCAACATAGCATTCTCAATCACCTGGATTAACAGCAACTAAGGCTCCTCTATCCCAAATCCTGTCAAATTTGTCAATATTTACTCTGGAAAGATCAAAAATGTTGCAGTAGTACAATAAAATGTTCTCTGAAGAACTCTTAAATACTTTGACTCCAGGAATTTCAGCAATTGGCTTTTCTGAGTAAGAAAGATTCTGCTCTGTAAAAAATTCTTGAATCCCAAGTTCACTGATCTCCACACCAACCACACTGTGTCCCAGGTCTGCAAACCATCTCATCTCAACTGTTTTTCCACAAAGAGGAAAAACATCCTGAGTCCACTCTTGCTGTTAAGAAAAGTATCCAAATGCTTCTTTAATAGCTGATGTCCTTGTTCTTGATGAAATGCAATGTTGCGGCTCACCCACTTTTCTTCCCAGTCTTCCAAAGTTAGTACTCGGTTTTTCTGTACCTCATTATCGGGGTACTCTTTAATTTCAAGTAAAGCTCTTGTATTATTCCTAGTTTGGTAGACACCTGTGCTTCACAAGCAGATATCTCCAATGCCCCTTCAGTCGCCCGCTGCCTGCCTCTCTACACATGGCTTTTTATATAGTCATTGTGTTTTAATCACTTGCACTAAATTGTATTTGATGTTCAAGTTGCCTTAACTTTGGTCATTGTGAATTTTATAAATCATACTATGCTTCCAACAGTAGTTACCTTTGTTACAAGTGATTAAAGATTATTAAAATAGTTCTATCCCTTATTTACATTAGGTTTCCCCTATACCACCTTATCGCCCTATACTAATACTGTTTTGTATGTGTTGTACATTTGTTATAATTCATGAAAAATTGTTCTTATAGTTGTACTATTAACTGTAATCCATCATCTACAGTAGGGTTCACTGTGTTGTACAGTCTTATGGTTTAGCTTTTAATTTTTATTCTAGTAATAAATACATCCTAAAGTTTCCTTTTTCAATCACATTTACCTATACATTTCAGTGCTATTGATTACATTCACAATAATGTACTACCATCACCACTATCCATTTCCAAACATTTACCATCAGCCTAAATAGAAATTCTTTATAAATTAAGCATCAACTCTCCATTCTTTAACCCCAGTGTATCTCTTGGGGTTATATTCTAGATACCAACTATTATGAGTTTGCTTATAATTAGTTTGTAACAGTGAAATTATACAATATTTGTCCTTTTGTGTGTGACTTATTTTATTCAACATAATGTCCTCAGGTTTCATCCACGTTGTTGCATGCATCAGGACTTCATTCCTTTTACAACTGCATGATACTCCATCATATGTATATACCACATTTTGTTTATCCATTCATCACTGATGGGCACGGATAGCTTTCATCTTTTGGCAATTGTGAATAATGCCGCTGTGAACATCGTTGTACAAATATCTGTTCAAGTCCCTGCTTTCAGTTCTTCTGGGTTTATTCTTAGTAGTGGGATTACCAGATCATGTGGTAATTCTATACTTAGCTCCCTAAGGAACTGCCAAATATCTTCCACAGTGGTTGCACCATTTTACATTCCCACTAGCAATGAATGACCGCTCCTATTTCTCCACATCCTCTCCAACACTGGTAGTTTTCTGTTTTATTTAATAGTGGCCATTCTGGTAGGTGTGAAATGATATCTCATTGTGGTTTTGATTTGCACTTCCCTAATAGCTAGTGATGTTGTGCATCTTTTCATGTGCTTTTAGCCATTTGTATTTCCTCTTCGAAAGAATGTCTATTCATGTCTTTTGCCCATTTTTTTTATTTGAGTTGTTTGTCTTTTTATGTGTGTGATGTAGGATTTCTTTATATATTCTGGATATTAAACTTTTATCAAATATGTGGTTTCCAAATATTTTCTCCTATTGATAGTCAGGGTGATTTTGACACAACTCCATTGACCCTCAATAGCACTGTTACTCTTTGGCATGAAAAAGCATCACAGGCTCAACTTGTACATTTCTTTGCCCAGTCCTGGATCAGCCATTTCTCTAAAGAGACCTGTTCCTTTTAGATGAAAATGTTATTGTGACGAAATAAATAAATCTTAGTATTGTTCATTGCTGCTGGGGCTGTCTTTCCTTCTGGAGATTTTCAGTAGCCAGGACTATAAAATATATCTTTTTTTAAAAGTTAGGGAATCATGAGTTTACACCAAGGTTTCTCAGCCTCAGCACTATTGACATGTTGAGCCAGATAATTTTTTGTTATGCAGATCTGTTCTGAGCATTGTAGGATGCTTAATAGCATCCCTGTCCTCTATTCAACAGCACCACCACCACCCCCAAATCATGTCAACCAAAAAATGTCCTTGGGGGGAGCAAAATTGTCCCTAATCGGGAGGGTGGAGCAAGATCATAGAGTGAGGTGTAGAATGTAGTTACTCCCCTAAGGGAGCTGGTAAATAGCAAGGAACTCTATGGAACAGCCATATTGGGGCCCTCTGTGACTGGCGTGCATTGTACACCAGTCTGAAACAGGTGGAATGACTGAGATGGCAGTAAAGAACTGTAAGTTTCCCCAGCCGGGGTGCTGGTGCCTCTTCACCCACAGGCATGGCAGACTGTCTTGGAGCTGGTTCCCTGAGGGAAAAAGAAACAGTCTGTGTGGGGAGCAAGGAGGAGTGCTCAACCTGGCCCCAATTGCAGAATTAACAAATTCAGACTGCTGAATAAAAGCTTTAAGCACAGATTAACTGAGTGGGCATGAAAGGAACCAGGAGGATTCGGTCGGGCAGAGAGGAGGCAGAACTGACAACAACAACAGCAGCAAAACAGAAACTTTTGGAGTTGGATGTGTCCAGAATCCTGGAAAAGGGCTGGGCTCCAAGAAAAGGGGCACATAGAAATGAGTACCAACTCCAGCTCTTACTTCCAAACTTGTGGAGCTAGGGTCCATCTCTGAAAAGTTTTTTTTTTTCTTTTTTTTCTTTTCCGTTCTTTCTCTCTGACTATTTTTTTTTACTTTTCAGTAGCCCGTAAGAGCTGCTGGAAGACTCAGGGTTTAGCACTGCCCTGGGCAAGGGTGGGATTCAAGTTGTCTGAGAGTAACTATTCAGGTGAAAGAGATAATAGCCTAAAGGGCCTATCTTTAAATAGTCTGTACTGGGACTGACAAAACTTGGGGGTTGGAGAAAGGCCTTGGGAAGGAATTTCTGTTTTTTTTTAAATAACTATTCTAAGTAGTTCGTTACAGAAAGCCTCAGATATTTGTAGATGGCAGCTGGACCCAGGCAAGGGTGGAGCTAAGATGAGTCTGTAGGTATGAGAGACAAAGGAATAAGTGAAGTGGGGGAGATAATACCTTAAAGGGCATAACTTCCTCCAAGACACAGGGTGGGGGCCAGCTCAAGTGGTGGCCCTTACTAAGATAATTCAGGCTCAGGGACTAGATAACAGAAACAGCTTGAGTCACCTATGCCCCTAGCAGGGACAGGGTCTGCTGAGAATTAAAGGCACAGCACCTGTTTACACTGGTGACTAGCTGCAGGCTGACAGGCGCCACCTGCTGAACAGCTTAGGAAAAGCACAGGGTCTAAGGCTTCACAGGAGGGTCTCACAACTTGTGGGGTCTCATTCTCAGGGAAACGTGATACAGACTACACCTTCCTCTGACACCTGGGCCTGTCTGGACTGGGAAAATTGGGTTGATCAAATCTGGGAAGACCCTTTCACAAAATGGTTACATAGAAGCAGGGCAAGAAACAGAAAAACAAGATCTGAAAAATTCTGACCAAATAAACAGAAGCTATATTACAAGTCTAGAAGAAATTGAACTGAACACCAAAGAACAGATAGAGAACAAAGCCAACCAACAAGAAAGCCCTAGGAAAAAGAGTGAAAATGAGCTCCAATATAAACTAATCAAGAAAATCAGATGCCTAGACAAATAAAAATAACAAGTCATGCTAGGAAACACTACAATATGTACCACTCAAAAGAACAAAGTAGTTGGATCCAAGATGGTGGCATAGAAAGGAGTGGAAGCTAAGTAGTCCCCCTGGAACAACTAAAAAAAAACCAGAAACAACTAGTAAATAATCCGGAATAACTGCAGGGGGACAAACGTGACCGTCCACTCATCATACACTAACCTGAATTGGGAGGATTGCCCAAGATCACAGCATAAAATCTGTAAGTAAGAACTGTGGATCCAAATCGGGAGACCCCTCCTCCACAGCCCGAGCTACAAAGCCTAGTGGTGCCAGCGAAAAGCTCTCTCCCAGCAAGCGAATATAGCTCAGCTGAGCTCCAACTAGGGTTTTAATTAGCGAGTGTGAACTGCTCACTATGAGGTACGAATCCCCAACAAGTAGACAGAGGCTTTGGGTGACAACTGACCTTGGAGAGCCAGAGGGTCACCTCGGACTAGCTCTGTTCCTTTTTCGACTCAGTGGAGAAAGCCTCTGCCATTTTCAGTTCCCAGTTCTGTGACCCAGACAGGGGTGTGGCACAGGCAGAGGGAGACCATTGAAATGCTAATGACCTCCCCCTAAGGCATTTATCTTCTCTAAGAGGAAAGGGGTGGGGCCCAGCTCTACTACCTGCCTTTCATTCAGAACTTACACCAGTCAAGAATTATAGGCTAATCTTTGCATCAGGCAGAGAGCACCCCTACAGGGCCCGGCGGCCCAGGACTTCCCTTGAGGGACAAGCGCACTAGTGACGTAGCACAGCCTTCCCTCAGCAGAGGTCCTGGAAGATCACAGCTGAGAAGGGGGGCCTGCTTGGAAAACCCAGGGACGCTACATCAATGCCGGCGGTTTGTGGGTCAGCAACAGAGAAAATCAGGGGCAAAACAGAAATGAAGGCTTAGACTCTTGCAATAGCCTTGAATCTCCGGGAAGACCTGGGAGGTTTGAATATTAAAGCTGCTCTGCCTCCCTGACCACCCAGACACATGCCCCACATTTAGAGCGGACAGCTCCAACAACACACCCAAACTGAGTTCACCAACTGAACCCCACAAAAATCATTTCGCCACGCACCACACAGAGAGAGCTGGGAGAACTGACTTGAGGGGTATAGGTGACTCGCAGACACCATCTGCTGGTTAGTTGGAGAATGTGTAAACCACCAACTTGTATTTATGAAAAATTAGATTGGTATTTTTTTTTTTTTTTTTACAACTTGAAAGAACCCTATCAAGTAAAGCAAATGCCAAGAGGCCAAAAACAACAGAAAATCTTAATGCATATGATAAAACCAGATGATATGGAGAACCCGATCCAAAACACCCAAATCAAAATATCAGAAGAGATACAGTACTTGGCACAATTAATCAAACAATTACAATTGAGGAGTGAAAACATGGCACAGGATATAAAAGACATGAAGAAGACCATGGAGCAGGATAAAAGGGACATAAAGAAGACCCTAGAAGAGAATAAAGAAGAAATTGCAAGATTAAATAAAAAAATAGACGATCTTATGGAAATAAAAGAAATTGTTGGCCAAATTAAAAAGACTCTGGATACTCATAATACAAGATTAGAGTAAGTTCAACAACTCAGTGTCCTAGAGGTTCACATAACAGAAAATGAAAGAACGAAAGAAAGAATGGGGAAAAAAAATGAAAAAATTGAAAAGGATTTTAGGGATGTGATAGATAAAATAAAACGTCCAAATTTTAGACTCATTGGTGTCCCAGAAGGGGAGGAGAAGGGTAAAGGTCTAGAAAGAGTATTCAAAGAAATTGTTGGGGAAAACTTCCCAAACCTTCTACACAATATAAATACACAAAGCATAAATGCCCAGCAAATTCCAAATCGAATAAATCCAAATAAACCCACTCCAAGACATATTCTGATCAGACTCTCAAATACTGAAGAGAAGGAGCAAGTTCTGAAAGCAGCAAGAGAAAAGCAATTCACCACATACAAAGGAAACAAGATAAGACTAAGTTGTGACTACTCAGTGGCCACCATGGAGGTGAGACATAATTAAAGTCTGAGAGAGAAAAATTTCCAACCAAGAATACTTTATCCAGCAAAACTCTCCTTTAAATTTGAGGGAGAGCTTAAGTTTTTGACAAACAAATGCTGAGAGAGTTTGCCAATAAAAGACCTGCCCTACTTCAGATACTAAAGGGAGCCCTACTGACAGAGAAATAAAAAAAAAGGAGAAAGAGATATAGAAAATTTTAACAGACATGTATAGAACCTTACATCCCAAATCACCAGGACACTCATTTTTCTCTAGTGATCACAGCTCTTTCTCCAGAATGGACCATATACTGGGACATAAAACAAGCCTCAGTAAATTAAAAAAAAAAAAAAAAAAAAAAAAAAAAAACAATTGAACACATTCAAAGCACAATCTCTGACCACAATGGAGTACAAATTGAAGTCAATAATTTTTGAATTGTAACTCCACTATTTACTTCCTACATGATATAAAATACACAAACTCTAATGACAAATCAGTGGTTTTGAACTCAATGTAAAATATGTAAGTTTTGACAAGTACTATATAAAGGTGGGGGAATGGAGGAGTATAGGAGCATAGTTTATGTGTCCTATTGAAATTAAGTTGGTATCAAAGAAAAACAAGATTGTTATGGATTTAAGAGGTTAATTTTAAGCCCCACAGTAAACACAAAGAAATTATCAGAGAATATGACCATAGAAATGAAAAGTAGAGTATAGATTAAGAGAAATGGGGGAAGGGGCAATGGGGAGTTAAGAAATGAGTGTAGGGTTGCTGTTTGAGGTTAAGGGAAATTTCTAGTAATGGATGGTGGGAAGGTGATAGCATTACAACATTCTAAATGTGATTAATCCCACTAATGGAATGCTAGGGAGGGGGTGGAATGGGAAGATTTAGGCTGTATATATGTTTCCACAATTGAGAAAAAAAAAAAAGACAGTCTAAATAGATGACAGTTGAATGCCAAGGATGACCCTGGATGGGATCAAAGGATGGAGGACAGGAGGCTCAAAGGGACACAGTTGAGACATAAGGAAAAGGAAATATAGAATGTAAACTTTGTATCATTGTTGAATCTCTTGTACTTCTTAGCTGCGCTTAATGGGATTGCGTAAAAGAATGTTCTTGTTCATGGGAATTGTATATGTGAATTATAGTATTTGTTCAAGGATGTGTGCAGCTAGCTCTCATATGTTCAGAAGACAGCAATAGATGATGGATGATAGATAGGGAAAGAGGGAGAGAGGGAGGGAAAGAAATAGCAGTGTGACAACATGTTAAAGTTAATGGATCGGGATATCGGGCGGGGGGAGTCAGGGAATGCTGGAGTTCTGTGTATGGAGTTTGTATTGTTTTTGCAACTGTTCCTGTAACTTTGAATTTATTTCAAAATAAAATGTAAAAAAAAAAAAAAGTAACACTTCATCTGAGAAAGGGGAACTGAAACAAGTAATTAAAGATGTTCAAACAAATCTCCTAAATCAAATAAACAAGCTGAAGGAAAATGTGGCAAAAGAGATGAAGGATATAAAGAAGACACTGGACGACCATAAAGAAGAATTCGTAAGCTTGAAAAAACAAATGGCAGAACTTATGGGAATGAAAGGCACAATAGAAGAGATTAAAACCACAATGGAGACATACAACAGTAGATTTGAAGAGGCAGAAAAAAGGATCAGTGAACTGGAAGACAGGACATCTGAAATCATACACACAAAAGAACAGATAGGGGAAAAGAAAGGAAAAATACAACCGGGGTCTTAGGGAGCTGAATGACAACATGAAGCACACGAATACACATGTTATGGGTGTCCCAGAAGGAGAAGAGAAGGAAAAAGGGACAGAAATAATAATGGAATAAAAAAGCACTGAAAATTTTTCCCAACTCTTACAAAAGACATAAAATTGGAGACTGAAGAAGCGCAGTGTACCTAAAGCAGAATAGATCCCAATAGACCTACTCCAAGACACTTACTGATCAGATTCTCCAATGTCAAAGAGAAAGAGAGAATTCTGAAAGCAGCAAGTGGAAAGCAATTCATCATATACAAGGGAAGTTTGACAAGACTATGTTTGGATTTCTCTGCAGAAACCATGGATGTGAGGAGTCAATAGTATGATATATTTACGATACTGAAAGAGAAAAACTGCCAGTCAAGGATTCTATATTCAGCAAAACTGCCCTTCAAAAATGAGGAGAGATTAAAATATTTTCAGATCAACAGATATTGAGAGAGTTTGTGAACAAGAGAGCAGCTCTACAAGAAATACTAAAGGAAGTGCTACAGGCTGATAGGAGAAAACAGGAGAGACAGGTTTGGGGAAGAGTGTAGAAATGAAGATTATCAGAAAGAATAAAAGAGAGAGGAAAAAATAAGATATGACATATAAAATCCAAAAGACAAAATGGTAGAAGAAAGTACTTCCTTTACAGTAATAACACTAAATGTTAATGGATTAAACTCCCCAATAAAAAGACATACACTGAAAGAATGGATTAAAAAACAGGACCCATCTATGTGCTACAAGAAAGTCACTTTAGACAAAAGGACAAAAATAGGTTGAAAGTGAAAGGTTGGAAAAAGATATTTCATGCAAATAACAACCAGAAAAAAGTGGGAGTAGCTATATTGATATCAGTCAAGTTAGACTTCAAATGTAAAACAATTCAAAGAAACAAAGAACACTATATATTAACAAAAGGGACCATTCATCAAGAAGACATAACAATCATAAATATTTATGCATTGAGCCAGAGTGCTCCAAAATACCTGAGGCAAACACTGACAACACTGAAGAGAGAAGTAGATATCTCTACTATAATAGTTGGGAGACTTCAGAACACCACTCTCATCAATGGATAGAACATCTAGACACAGGATCAATAAGGAAACAGAGATGTTGAATTGTACAATAAATGAACTAGACTCGACAGACATTTATAGAACACTATACCCCACAACAGCAGGATACACATTTTTTTCTCAAGCACTCATGGATCATTCTCTAGGATAAACCACAAGTCTCAACAAATTTAAAAATACCGATATTATACAAAATACTTTCTTGGATCATAATGGAAGGAAGTTGGAAATCAATAACAGGCAGAAAGTTGGAAAATTCACAAATATATGGAGGATAAACAGCACAATGTTAAACAACAAGAGGATAAAGGAAGAAATTACAAGAGAAATCAATAAATACCTCTAGGCAAATAACAGTGAAACACAACATATCAAAACTTATGGGATGCATCAAAGGTGACGCTGAGAGGGAAATTTATTGCCCTAAAAACTTATATTAAAAGAGAAGAAAGAGTAAAAATTGAGAAATTAACTGTTCACCTGGGGGAATTAGAGAAAGAACAGCAAACTAACCCCAAAGCAAACAGAAGGAAAGAAATAACAAAGATTAGAGCAGAAGGAAATGAAATTGAGAATAGGAAAACAATAGAGAATCAACAAAACCAGAAGTCGATTCTTTGAGAAAATCAGTAAAATCAATGGACCCTCAGCTAGGCTAACAAAAGAGAGGGAGGGTTGGGGGAGAGGGAGAGAATGAATGCAAATAAACACGATCAGAATTGGGAAATGCAACATAACTATTGACCCCACAGAAATAAAGGTGATAATGAGAGGATACTACAAGCAACTGTATGCTAATAAAGTACACAACTTAGATGAAATCAACAACTTCCTAGGAAAGCATGAACAACCAACATTGACTTGAGAAGAAATGGAAGACCTCAACAGCCAATCACAAGTAGATTTAGTAAGTCATCAAAAGGCTCCCCAAAATGAAAAGCCCAGTACTAGATGGCTCACACACAAATTCTATGAAGCATTCAAGAAAGAACTGGTACCAATCCTGTTCAAAGTCCAAAAAAAAAAAAAAAAAAAAAAAAACTGAAGAGGAGGGAAAGCTACCTAACTCATTCTATAAAGTCAGCATCACTCTAATACCAAAATCAGACAAAGATACTACAAAAAAAAGAAAATTATAGACCAATCTCTTTAATGAATGTAGATGTAAAAATCCTCAACAAAATACTCACAAATCAAATCCAGCAGCACATTAAAAGAATTATACACCATGACCAAGTGGGATTTATTCCAGGTACAATTCAACACAAGAAAATCAATTAATGTAATACACCACATTAATAAATCAAAGTGGAAGAACCACATTCTCATTTTGATCGATGCAGAAAAGGCATCTGACAAAATTCAACATCCTTTCTTGATGAAAACACTCAAAAGGATAGAAGTAGAAGGGAACTTTCTCAATATAATAAAGGTAATATATGAAAAGCCCACAGCTAACATCATACTCAATGGGGAAAGACTGAAAGCTTTCCTTCTAAGATCAGGAACAAGATGGGGATGCCCACTGTCACTGTTATTCAACATGATGCTTGAAGTTCTAGCTAGAGCAATTAGGCAAGAAAAAGAAATAAACGGCATCCATATTGGAGAGGAAGAAATAAAACTTTCACTGTTTGCAGGTGACATGATTCTGTATCTAGAAAATCTAGAATAATCTACAGCAAACCGACTAGAGCTAATCAATGAATACAACAAAGTGGCAGGGTACAAGATCAACATGCAAAAATCAGTAGTGTTCCCATACACAAGTAATGAGCAACAGGATAAGGAAATCAAGAAAAAAATCCCATTTACAATAACTACCAAAAGAATAATGTACTTAGGAATAAATGTATCCAAGGCCACAAAAGACCTACACACAGAAAACTACAAGAAACTGTTAAAAGAAATCAAACAGGACCTAAAAAAAAAAAAATGAAAGAACATACCATGTTCATGGATTGGAAGACTAAATGTAGTTAAGATGTCGTTTCTACCTAAACTGATTTATAGATTCAATGCAATACCAGTTAAAATCCCAACAACTTACTTTGCAGAAATAGAAAACCCAATAACAAAGTTTATTTGGAAGGATACAGTGCCCTGAATAAACAAAAATATCTTGTGAAAGAGGAAGGAAGTGGGAGTTCTCACACTACCTGACTTTAAAGCATACTACAAAGCTAAAGTGGTCAAAACAGCATGTTATTGGCATAAAGACAGATATACAGATCAATGGAACCGAATTGAGTGTTCAGAAATAGACCCTCTCATCTCCAAACAACTGATCTTTGATAAGGCAGTCAAGCCAATACAACTGGGACTGAGCAGCCTCTTCAGTAAATGATGTTTGGTTAACTGGATATCCATATCCAAAAGAATGGAAGAGGACTCCTATCTCACACCTTCTAAAAAAATTAACTCAAAATGATCAGTGATCTAAACATTAGCACAAAAACCATAAGACTTTTAGAAGAAAATGTAGGGAAATATCTTAAAGATCTTTTGATAGGAGGTGGTTTCCTAGACCTTACACCAAAAGTGTGAGCAATGAAAGAAGAAATAGATAAATGGGATCTTCTCTAAATTAAACACTTTTGTACGTCAAAGGACTTTGTCCGAAAAGTAAAAAGGGAGCCTATGCAATGGGAGACAATATTTAGAAACCACATATCAGATAAAGGTTTAATATCCAGAATATATAAAGAGATCCTGCAACTCAACAACAGAAAGACAAACAACCCAGTTTAAAAATGGGGAAAAGACATGGACAGACACTTTTATGAAGAGGAAATACAAATGGCACAAAAACATGAAAAGAAACTTGACTTTATTGGCTATTAGGGAACTGCAAATCAAAACCACGAGATACCATCTGTGCCAGTTTGAATGTATTGTGTCCCCCAAATGCCATTATCTTTGTGGTCTTGTGGGACAGACGTTTTGGTGCTGGTTAGATTTGCTTGGAATGTGCCCCACCCAGCTGTGGGTGGTGACTTTGGTGGGATACTCCCATGGAGGTGTGACCCCACCCATTCAGGGTGGGCCTTGATCAGTGGAGCCATATAAAACATGTTGACTCAAAGAGACTGAACGGAGTGCAGCTATGAGTGACGTTTTTAAGAGGAGCAAGCTTGCTAGAGAGGAACATCCAGGGAGAAAGCCATTTTGAAACCAGAACTTTGGAGCAGACGCCAGCCATGTGCCTTCCCAGCTAACAGAGGTTTTCTGGACGCCATTGGCCATCTCCAGTGAAGGTACCCGATTACTGATGTGTTACCTTGGACGTTTTGTGGCCTTAAGACTGTAACTGTGTAGTGAAATAAACCCCCATTTTATAAAAGCCTATCCATCTCTGGTGTTTTGCATTCTGCAGCATTAGCAAACTAGAACACCATCTTACACCTACTAGAAAGGCCATTATCAAAAAAAAAAAAAAACAGAAAATTACAAGTGCTGGAGAGGATGTGGAGAAAGAGGCACACTTATTCACTGTTGGTGGGAATGTAGAATGGTGCAGCCATTCTGGAAGACAGTGTGGTGGTTGCTCAGGAAGCTAAGTATAGACATGCCATATGATCCAGTAATTCCATTACTAGGTACATACTCAGAGGAAAGAGGAACTGAAAGCTAAGACACAAATGGACATCTGTAAACCAATGTTTATAGCAGCATTATTAATGATTGCCAAGAGATGGAAACAGCCCAAAAGTCCAACCACAGACGTGTGGATAAACTGTGGTATATACATCAGATGGAATTTTACACAGCTGTAAGACAGAACAAAGTCACAGAGCATATAACAACATGGATGAACCTTGAGGATGTTAAGAGCGAAGTTAGCTAGAAACAAAAGGACAAATACTGTATGGTCACACTAATGTGAACTAACATTAATGAGTACGCTTTGAGAGTTAACGCTGAGAACAGAGGTTATCAGGAGATAGAAAGAGTGTAGAGATCAGGCATTTGATGCTGAAGGAATATAGAATGTTCAACAGAATTGATTGTAAAGATCCAGCAATGGATAGCACAATACTGGGTGATGGTAGCACAATACTGTAATTATACTGAACAAAGATGTCTGTGAATAAAGTTGAAAGAGGAGGGCTAGGGGCATGTATGACACCAGAAGGAAAGAGACAATAAAGACTGGGACTATATAACTTAGTAAAACCTAGAGTGGTCAGTGATGGTGACTAAATGTACAAATATAAAAATGTTTGTACCTGTGGGAGAACAAAGGAATGTCAATCTTGCAAGGTGTTGAAAAAGGGATGGTATTGGGGATAAAATAGATTCAATGCAAACTGAAGTCCACGGTTAACAGTAACATTGTAATATGCTTCCATTACATGTAACAAAGGCAATATACCAAAGCTAAATGTCTATGAGAGGGGGATATAAGGGAGGGGTATGGGATTCTTGGTAGTGGTGGTGTTGTCTGACCTTATCATTGTATTGTATTATATATATATTATCTTTTTTAAAAAATTTTTTTTGGAGTAATGAGCATGTTCAAGTGCTGATTGTGGTGACGAATGCAAAACTATATGATGGTACTGTGAACAGTTGAGTGCACCCTGTGGATCATTCTATGCTCTGTGAATATATCGCTATAAAATTGGAGGGAAAAATAAACAGAGGGATACAAGTGCTGGAGAAAACATGGAGAGAGATGTACCTATTCACTGTTGGTAGGGAAGTAGAATGGTGTAGCCTCGCTGGAGAATAGTGTGGTGGTTCCACAAGAAGCTAAATATATGGGTGCCATAAGGTCCTGCAGTCTTATTATGGGGTATAAACTTGGAAGATCCAAGAGCAAGGACACGAATGGACATTTGCACACTGGTGTTTATGATGACAGTATTCATGCTTTGCAATGGATGGAGGTAGCCTAAGGGTACAGCCACTGATGAACAGAATGGTGAATGATAGAATATTGAGCAGCTGCAAGAAGGAATGACGTTGTGAGACACGTAATTAGGTGAATGGAACTTGAGGACATTTGAGTGCATACGGTACCAGAAACGAGAAGACAAACATAAAGCCTCACTAATATGGACTAACTATATGTAAACTCTGATGATTGAATCTTAGAGCACAGGTTGTCAGGGGAATGCTTATTGTACTGATCCCTAGATTGTAAGCTCTTACAGCAGTCACATCTGTTCCTGAGTTGTAATGGTTATCTCCAAATTCTGAGATGCTGAGCTCTTTGTGCATAACCTGGTCAGTCTCTGGAACTTTGGGTACCTGTGTGACACCTGTAACTCAGAGCTACTGCTCGGCAGCTATGAATGTGAATATTACCTCATATAGCAACTGTTAATAAAAACTGAAAAGAGTTCAGACTTCAATTAGAGATATGAATGAAGTGGATCTGGTTAGGACTAAGGTAAATCAGGCCAAAGGGTAAAGGGCAATATTGACTGTGTTTTAAAACTTCAACTTCTGTGTGAGACTAAGGGAAAAGATGGTTATTTTGTGCAGGATCTATATTTTCTGTAGCACACTAAATAAGTTAACTTGTACAGTTAGTTTATTCAAACACCATAGTTACATGGAACTTTGAATAGGAAGTGATATCTGGTAAGTTGTACAGTTTAGTGTGAAATCCCAATACCTCCCAAAATAATTTTGGCAGAGAATAAAAATGTATTTGCAGGGTTCCCCTGAGCAACTGGGGAAAAATGTGGAAATGCTGGACTTCCCCACCTGGGTTAGTACTTATATTCTCACAAACACTGAGGACTACCAATTTAGTAGGCTGAGCCCCCGATCTTGGGGCTTGCCCTTATGAAGCTTGTTACTGTCAAGGAGAGGCTAAGTCTACTTATAATTGTGCCCCTGGAGAACTTCTTTGTTGCTCAGATGTGGCCTCTTTCTCTCTCTAAGCCCACTCGGCAGGTAAACTCACTGCTCTCCCCACTACGTGGGACATGACTCCCAGGGGTATAAATCTCCCTGGCAATGCAGGATATGACTCCTGGGGATGAGCCTGGACCCAGCATCATGGGATTGAGAAAATCTTCTTGACCAAAACAGGAAAGTGAAATGAAACAAAATAAAATTTCAGTGGCTGAGAAATTTCAAATGGATTCAAGAGGTCACTGGAGGACAATCTTATATGCTATATAGATATCCCTTTTTAGTTTTTAGAGTATTGGAATAGCTAGAGGGAAATATCTGAAACTGATAACTGCAACCCAGTAGCCTTGATTCTTGAAAATGATTGTATATAACTTATAAGGTATGATTGTGTTATTGTGAAAACCTTGTGACTCACACTTCCTTTATCCAATGGATGGACAGATGAGTAGAAAAATGGGGACATAAATCAAATGTAAAATAAAGTGGCATGGGGGCTGGAATGCTTTCAGTGTTCTTTTTTACTTTTATGTATATTCTTATTTTTATTTATTTGGGTTTTTTTTGGAGTAAGGAACTGTTCAAAAATTGATTGTGGTGAGGAATGCACAACTATATGATGGTACTGTGAACAACTGTACACTGGATGATTGTATGGTATCTGAATATATCTCAATAAAACTGAATTTTTAAAAATTCATCAAAAAAAGTCTGAGAATCACTGGGTTTTAGCAATATTAAAATAATTACCTTGTTATGAGTATATTTATGTATAAGTGTGTATATTTTTTCCCCAAAAATACCAATATTACCATGATTTCTAACCATAAAACCTGCTCTGTGGGCTAGGTCTTCCATCCCTTACATGAAATCTTAGTCCAGTCCCTGGTTTTTAATCAGAAGAAAGTAATCTGATTTCAGTAATCCAAATGCCTGCGCTAGCGCTAGCGTGATAGTCAGAATTCCAAACTCTCATCTAATTTAGGATTTCTCCTTTATCCCAACTCATCACTGCCTCGGGCCTGAAGACTTCAGGGAAGGATGAACAAGATCTGCATCTTCTCTGTTTACCCTCCTTGCACTCCTAAGGCTCATTAGCAGTTGATTTTGACCTTTCCAGGGCCAGGCCTGGAGGACGGGTTAGTGGGAGAGCCTGGCTGTACACAGCAGATACATATATGATTCTCACTGTAGTTCTCTGTGTTTGCTGATGGTTATAGTTGACTCTCCCTCTCATGGGATGTTTTTGTGGGATTCTTGGGGATTTTTCACTGGACGCTCCAAATGTAACCCTGCAATGTAAATGATGCCTCTTTTTGGTCTGGTTACTACTGGCTCTGACCCTCAGCCTCTGGACTTCCAGGGACTGGCTCTAGGCTGTCCTCTTAGGTAAAGCCTTTTTTAAAAAGAAGGAAATTTTTAATTGACATTCATAAAAGTGCTCAAAAGTGTAGCACTTAATAAATTACCAGTAAGTGAAACCATACCACTATCACCCAGGTGAAAAAATAAAATGATCTTCAGGTTCCCAGAAGCCACCTTGTGCCCTTTGTAGTCACTTCCCAAAAGTAACCAGCATCCCAGATTCTCATATCATAGATTGGTTTTGACTGTTTGGGAAATTTACATACAATGGAACCATAAAGTATTTTTCTGTGTCTGCTTATTTTACACAACATTTACTTATGTGATTCAACTGTGGGGCTAGGCATTCATTCATTTTCGTTGCTCTATAATAATGCACAGAATGAATAAAACAGTTCTTTTATACATTATGCTATGGATCATTTAAGTTGTTTTCAGTTAGGGGCTATTATGAACACTGCTGCTATAAATATTCTTGTACAAATATTTTCTTGCATTTGTGCACACCTTACATTTGTCTCTTCCAGGACTTTGGGAATTGCATTCGTCCTGGACCAGTATTTGTTTCTCGCCTCAGGTTTCTTCATGTTGCGATAATGAAATTTTGCTTCCCATATAGGTGAACGATTTAGTTTAGTTTTGTTTTTAATCAAGGATGTCTCCTCTCCACTCCTTAATTCTTTAGTCTGCATTTTCTTGAAGGCTCAAATATCAGAAAAAAAAGTCTTAGTGGAATTGACTATCTTAAGCAATTAACACTGCTCAGCAACCTGTAGCTAATCTTGAAATGACAGACCTAAGGGCAGTCTGATGCTGATGCCATTAAGAAGAGGCCCAAAAACCTTGTACAGAAGATTTATAACAGAGCTCATGAATTGATTTTTAAGCTGTGTTCACCTCATTTAGGCTCCTAAAGGCACAGGT
The DNA here is from genome assembly GCF_015220235.1 of Choloepus didactylus. Lineage (NCBI taxonomy): Eukaryota > Metazoa > Chordata > Mammalia > Pilosa > Megalonychidae > Choloepus > Choloepus didactylus. The sequence goes on along the minus strand of NC_051312.1, from coordinate 116,582,948 downwards.
AAAATCTTGATCAGGTTTGTAGCATCACTGACAGTCATTCATGCCGTGCAAAAGGCTAGCTGATACAGGGACTGCAGAATGTCCCCCGACATTCATGCATTTGCTGATATGACACTGCCAGGAAATCATTAGATAAATGGCCCATGGGCTTACAATGTACCACTTAGCCAAAGTGAGGATGTCGAAATGTAGACAGTGCCCCATGTATACTTTAACTGATAGCATATTAATAGCAGATGGTATGGAAAAATATACAGAGACTGTCTAAATTATTTCTGTCCTCTGTTTCAGTTGTCACTGCATAAAATTTCTAGTGTTTTAGATGTAAATAATTTTTACTTCTTTTGGTTTTTAGGGCAGCATAACTATTTGTGTGCTGGAAGAAATGACTGCATTGTTGACAAAATCCGCAGAAAAAATTGCCCTGCATGTCGCCTTAGAAAATGCTGCCAGGCTGGCATGGTCCTTGGAGGTAATTCTGATCTTTTCATTCAGTCATAATCTGTCTCATATTTATACTAGGAAACTCTGGGTCAGAAAATCCTAGTTTTCTTATTCATCTCTGTTCTTGCTTGGCTTTTTCTGTCCTGATTATTGGTGGTCTTTCTTCACTCCTGAGTGTATGAATGAAGCAAGCAATGACCATCCCATTAACTTCATAGATTTCCAGCATTTTGAGGTCTGTTATGAGAAATAAGAAATCTCTACTCATCTTTAATGACTTTCAGTGGATGTTATGGAAGGAGCACTAACTTGTTCTTAAGTACCATGGGTTAGGAGTCTGGGCTCTGCCACTCGTCACCTGTGTGGTCTTGAATCAGTCTCCAACCCTTTCTAGCCATCAGTCTCCTTATCTATAAGGAGGATCGAGGTCGCTTTCCAACTCAAAAACAGGTGTATCGCTCTCCAGGTCCTATAAATGATTAACTAAAGCAAAATCACTAGACTTGAGGTAAGAATCCATTTGAGAGAGGGTTATATTACTGAATCCCTTTCCCTGTATTTTGTTATTAGAATTTAAAAATTCCAATTACATAGCAGACATTTTTAAAATTGACGTTATATGGTGACAAATGGTTTGAAGGAAAATGAAACAGGGTAAAGGAGGTCAAGAATGCCAGGGTTGTGGGAAACAGTTCCTTCTCTCTTACATTTTTTATTGGATTCATCCTAAGCAACATCTATGAAATCATGATTTTAATGTTTACATATAACTTTTTTAAAACACTAAGATATGTACAAAATTGTTAAAACTAAAATTTCTTCAATGTACCAGCTAAAAAACAGCTTGTATTCCATTAATGTTATGTATATTTCCTTTCGGAAACACTGCATTTACACCAATATTTGTCAAGTTTGAAAGCCTACTGAAAACATCACTTCCTCTCTAAAGCTTTTGCCAACACCCTCAGATAATGTTTTCTCTAGACTTCCATCACACTTTATAGTATCTCACTTCATAAAATCACTTACGTAGTATTTTCTAATTTCTGTAATTATAGTTTTCCCTAAACTCAGGGACAGTGGCGAAGTCTCAGTCTCCTATGTATCTACAGCAATGTCTGGCATAGGAAGGTGCTCACCAATTACTTACCAAGTGAATAAACCCACTCTTTTCAACAGATGAGTAGTTGTTTTTAGGTCCCACTCCTCAATTTCCTCATTCTTTATATTTCAACTGTATCCTCAGAAGTCTTCAGTAACCTGAATTTTAGAGATTAGGACTTTCTCACAAAGTCACACAGCTAGTTAACGTCAGTGCCAGAAGAAAGCTCCGTCCTTTCTACAGCATACTTCGCTCAGAAAGCGGCAAGGCCTCTCATGCTGAAATCTTTAATCTTTAGTCAAATGTTCTTCCAATTGAATTAGAAAGGATTTTCAATTTTATCATAGAATAGAAACGGTAGAGTTCTGGATAGAATCTTCAGAATTTTCCTGGGGACCTGTGATATAATTTAGAGAATTTCATGTTATCTCATCATATTCTAGGTCTTTAGGATACCATTCATGCTTCCATAGTCTTTGCTTATCTTCCTCATTAGATTCCTTTGTTCTTTTAGTCTACTATTCGAGTACTTCCCAAACCTCACCACCATCACAGTTTTTGCTGTATTTTCATATCTTCTGTATTAATACTCATTTGAGTTGACTTTAAGTCCCTTCCTTTTTCCTTCTCTCCCTCCCTCTCTTTCTTCTTCCTTACCTTCCTTCCTTATTTTCTTTTAGTAACCATATATTGAGCCCTTACTACGTATCAGGTACCATTATAAGTTCTGGGAATATGGTAGCAAACAAAGTGGACCAAATACCTGTCCTCTGGGTAGAGGAGAAATACATATATATAATATGTCAAATGGTGGTAAGTGCTGTGGAAAATATTAACCAGAGCGAATTAATAGGGAGTATCAGGGAGGGGATCACTCCTGACCCCTTTACTCTGATTAATATTTTCCTTTCACTTAGCCACGTCCAAGCAATACTATCTATAGAATCGTGGGTTTGATTTGCGAAATGTAATTTTTCTCAAACATTGAAATAAATTCATAACTGTTTTTAAAATGTACTCTATATACCACTATTAGATAATACCAGTGTATGAGACCAGCATTTTTTGAGTGACCACTACAAAGCACACTGCTTGGTGTTATCATCACCGCCCTTGAGCATGGTACCGCCTAATTCCTAATAAAATAATTATAAACAGAAAAAATAAGTGGCCTAAGAGAAGTATTATACATTGCTGTGGAAATGGAAGGCAAGAATTAAGTCTGTCTGAGGGAGTTGACAAAAACTTCAGATAGGAGAGTCTCAAAGGAAGAATAAAAACTTTAGAAGTGGAAAAAGGAGAAAGGCATACCATACAATGAAAACAGTATGTGTCTGAAAACAGGATGTGTTCCAATCAAGATTTTCCTAGAAGGTAAATTATTTGGTGGAAACAGCAAAAAATGAAGCTTGAAAGTTACTCTGGGTCAGCAGGGATCTGGAGTTAGGATTCTATTCTGTAGGCACGGGAGCCAGTGATCTTTCTTAAAGACATACGTGATCTTGCCACTTCCCTGTGTACAGTCTTTCAGTGCCTCCGCCCAGTATTCATGGAATAAAGGCCAGATTCCTCAGTGGAGTATTTTTGTCACTCAGCAGCTTGCCCACTCTCCTTCCCAGCCCATCTCCCACCAATCCTTCAGGAGCCCTGTACTCCAGGTCACCTTTCACCTGGCTTTGTGTGTTTTACCTGTGCCTGCACCTGTCTTCTTTCACTCCTTACTAACTCTTACTTATCCTCCATATTAAGTTCAAGTGTGACTTTTTTTTTTTTTTTGCAAAATGTTCTCCTCTCCCCAGTCACTGCAAGGGCAGGGATTTAGTGAGGACATAGTCTATACAGTGTTTTCCGCAATATCTGGGGGAGGTGAAAGGCCCTTGAGCTACCCTGGTTTGGTTTTTCCCAATAGTGATTTTTCAGTATTACTAAGTGACAAAACTGACCAAAGTGGATGTAATGAGAGACACAACCACCCCTGCCTGTATCCCAGCCAGCAGTTAAGGCAGCAGGGAGGGATTCATTTCTCTTTCTTCCCATAGCTTTTATACCCCTCGTGGTAGTACTTATCTCATTGTTTTATAACTGTTATTTACTAGTAACCCATTTAAGGACTTTGTCCTTATCCAGGATTGAGCTGTTTGCAAGCAGGAATTTCCTTTTAGAGTCTTCAATACAAAAGTTGTTTAAAAACTGCTTAATAAATATTTGTGACTATTATTTTAAAGTCATTTGAAGAACAGATCTCTGTGTTTTCTTGGTTGCAAAGTCCATCTGTAGTCACCCCCAGTAGAAAGAGAATGTTTGAGGGAGAGGAAAGGGGTGTGGTCCAACATCATGTTTTTCATTTCGGGGATGGGTAATAACCCTGGAGGTGGCCTTCATTCGGTAATGCATTTATTTTATTGCTCTTACTATTATAATGAAAAGGTGATTAAAATTGACCAACATTAAATTTATGAGAGACCTAGTTCAAGGGAAATTGGGGTTCAGTGGACAGACTTGCGTCCTAGCCAGCAATAAGACAGATGGCCAATAAGAAATAAAGTAACATGAAGAGGGCTTTAGAGAAGACCCAGAACTAACTCAGAAGGGAAGGATTCCATTCCGAGGGCATAGACTAAAGTAGCATCAGAGCAGGGTGAGCAGCAGGACCAACTTGGTGCAGAACTGTTAAGTTATTGTCTTCAGTTTTCTCGTATTTCTTCTACTTAAGGGCAGAATTGGTGCCATACTAGGCCAGAACTTATTTCAGAGCAAAATGTCTCCAGCCTCAAAGGTTAGAATAAGAAATAGGCAACTATGTAAACAGATAGTTATCATTGTCCAGTCATTATTGTCCCTAATTTTGTCATGTTCCAGTCACTTTCCCATGGTCCCTGTTGCCATCCTGGGCTACGGTTCTCCTGAAAGTATGGTTATTTTTCTCTGCTTGAATAATTATTCCAATCAGTGACTTTCCTTATGTGTCTGGTGCCATGAAATTTGTCATCCAAACCAGGACACTTCTGAGAATGAATGAGGGCACTATCAGTAATTAAGCTGTGAAAACAGAAATACACCCCGACCATCCCAGAACTGAATCATATGGTCAGCCCCGCCCCCACCTCCATTTTCACAATGAAAGGATGTGGAAGTATTTAGGCCAACACGAATATATAAACTGGGGTATGTGGACGAAATAGTCTAATATATACTTACATAAAACTTAATGGATTAATTTAGTTAAGCATTAATATTTAAATTACATAGAAAAATATATTAATTTAGAAGTATTGCTTCTCTATACTTACATTTCATGAACAATTTTATCCAACTTGATTTCAAGCACCTTTGGCAGCAGAGTTTTGCTTTACTAGAGACACTTTTAAGTAGGGTCCTCATTTTGCAGGGTTCCCCATCATCAAACTGTTTTAGATATATCATTTTTTGAATTCATGTAAAATTCTTAATTGTAAATTTATGCTAAGCCAAAAATACCCATTCACATAATATAAAAGTCTTAATATTTATCTTGTAGGAGCTTTTTATGATTCCCTATAATGTAACAACTTGCATTATTTACTTATGGAATAGATCCAGCCTAAAAAATATTTAAAAAAAAACAAAACAATAAAATGAACCCTCTTGTGTCCATCACTCAATTTGTAATAGCTGACCATTTTAAATATTTCCTTCATTTTTGTTTTGTTTTGTAAGAAATAAGATATTATAGATACTTTCGAAGCTTCTTTCATGTTCTTCCCTGAACCCTTTACACTCGTTCTTTCTCACTGGTAACTTTGCTGAGTTATTGTTCAACATTTTCATACCTGCAATTCAGGAATCTTTAAGTAATATAGGATTATTTTGAATATTTTTAAACTTTATGTACATGCTATAATGCTGTATTTGTACATTTTCAAATTGCTTTTTTCACTTAATATTGTGTTTTTGAGATGTTCATATTTGTATATGTAGCTAGGGTTTCATTTTAACTTCTCTATAATACTTGATTTTATGAACATTCTACTGTACTTTCCTCTATTGTGTGTTAATGGATATTTATATCTGCTTTCATAATTAGAGAATGTGCTGCAATGTTTATTGTGCTGCAGTAAACATTCTTGTACATTGTTTCTTTGTGCATCTGTATGAGAGGCTACTTAGGGCATATACCTAGAAAAGGAATTTCTGATTCATTAAAATGATGTATGTCTTCAGTCTTACTACATATTGCCAAATCAACAAATTACTCTCCAGAATATTTCTTGTTGCTATACAATCCCACCTGTACTTGACACTGTCAGAAATCTTAATTTTTCTAACTTTATGAGCATGAAATGGTATCTCATTATGATTTAACGTATATGTCCTTGATTAGTGGTGAGGGCAAATGTTGTTTCATATATTAACTGGCATTTGTGTTTTGTCTTCTATATACTGCTTGATTATATTCATTGCCATTTTTCAATTGGGTTGTCTTTTTTCTAAGTGCTTTTTCATGTAACTTAACCAAAATACATACTAATCCTTCATTACTTATATGCAGGTCATGTGTCGTCTTGTTTTACACCTTGTTTATGGTGTCTCTTTTCTAAGTTTGATTGATGCATAAAATCACATGTATCAATCTTCTACCTTTGTGTCCTTTCCTTCCCTGAAATCATGCAAATAATCTATTAAAAGTTTCAAAAAATCTTAAGTGTTCTTTCCACATTTAATTCCTTAATCTAACTGCAAATATTTTGTTTTTTTATGGAGGGAGAAAGGAATCTAACTTTTATTTTCCACATGTATAACCAGTTGACGAAACGCATAGTGGTCTCCAAACTGTTTTGATAGTGCACCCCTATAAGTAAAAACATTCTGGGCCTCCGCTCCCAATATAGCTATTGAAAAGTAAAATAAATATACGTACACTATAAAATTATATGTTAGTGATGCTTAATTTCCTTTTTACTTTTAGACTAAAAATATAAATAGAAATTATAATACTTTTCTAACAATATTCCACTGGAACACTGGAATTTGTAATGCTACCTGAGTTATGTGTCAAATTTCCAAATGTGTTTGCTTCTCTTCCTGCCTTCTCTATTTTGTTTTGCTGTTTATCCTTGCACCACTGTCTGAAATCCTTATACCTTTATTAGTCATGATACCAAGTAGAATAAGTCTCCCTAAATTTCACTTATCCAAAATTGTTGGCTTTTTTTGGACGTCTGAATTATCCCTTTAAAATCATGTTTAAAAGATATATTTGCAGTGTTATCCAACACTTAAAACCATGAGTTCTTGCCAGGAGTAATAAGAAATCTATTAAATTTTTTTGCCTCTGTTTTTCTTATCAGGTAATCTAGACAGACACATCCCAAATTAGCATTAATTGAAATTATTTCAGGTTTAATTTGTTTTCCCCAACAATACAATTTCCATTAAAAATAATTTAGAGATTTCCATAATCCAGAGAGTTTCATAATTATTTAGAGAGTTCCGTAATTTAGAGATATGGTTTGTAAGGACTTACATATAATGAAAAAATCCTCTTTTCTGAATTTCAGACATATATGCTAGAAATAGCCATTCAATTAAATGTTTTGCTTTGGTAAGCATTTCAGACTGGGAAATATGATGGTAGTGCATTTAATTATTTCATAAGTGGATTTGCACACAGGCTTATTAGAAAGGAGCTGCCAACATGCTATGTTATGTTTTCCAATACTCTGCTGCCTGGGAGAGCCAAGGCAAAGTCTTGGGGAGTATGTAAGCCAACTCGGTAAGCTAGAATACAGGCAGTCAGTCCACAAGGATTAGATAGGAACTGCTGGTACCGTATTAAATTTCTACAGTAAAGGGGAATATAATTGTGATCTGTTGAGATAATCTGGGTTTTGAGTGACAATCGGGGCATTGCTTGGTTAGGTTCTTCCCTAATTAGGAGAAAAGTCTCACTGGAGTTCTGATTGCCTGTACATCCCTGAAAATGGAGCCTACATCCTATTCTTTCTCTTTTTCTTTCTTTCCTTATGTTTTCCACTTCTTGAAGTTTCTCATTTCTGATACAGAGAACTTTGAATGGCAAAAGATGAAAACAAAAGAGAATACTGAAATCTTTTAAAAGATTTAAAATCTTATAGTAGAAAACATCAGAGGTTAGAAATACAAGTGTCTTGACATGTTGTGACAAAGATCTTGTTAAAGAGCAGTTTGTACTTATCTGCAGTGGATTTTTTTATTGTAAGAATTATGTTTGAGTTAATTTGGTTTCTTAGCTACATATGATTCTTGTTTTTAATGATTCACTTCCCTTACCTTCAACAGGTCACAGTGAACTTTTGCATTCTGTTTATTGCTGTACAGTACTGAGTAGGAAAAAATGTTACACCCTTAAGATGTAATATATCTTCTAATTTTAAGTGTTCTGCTTCTAACGTCTTACCTTTAGAAAATGTTTTAATGACTCATGAAAAATATTTCTGAAATGAAACAGTTCTATATTTTGCATTTGCAGAAAATGTTAAACTATTTTAAAGGTAATTATATCTTTCAAAAAATAAGTTGCTTTCTACATAAAGAATGATTTAAGGCTTAGTTATATATGCTGATATTGTTTTAAAGCTGGCAATTATTTTTATAGGGTTGTTTTGTTTTGTTTTGTTTTGTTTTGTTTTGTAGAGACTGTTATAGTTTCCTTGGCTGCTCAAGCAAATACCATGCAATGGGTTGGCTTTAACAATGAGAATTTAATGGCTCACGGTTTAGAGGCAGTGCTTTCTTCCCGAAGACTGGCTTTCTGGGGCCGGCTGCCAGCAATCCTTGGTTCTTGGCTCCTTTGTCACATGGCAATGCACATGTTATCCTCTTCTGGCCTCTCCATTGTCTTCTGGGTTCCACTGAAATTAAGCTTCCTGCTCCCCATGATTTCTCTCTCTCTGAATTTCATTCTGCTTTTCTCTCTCTCTGAATTTCATTCTGCTTATAAAGGACTCCAGTGATAGGATTAAGAACCGTCTTGATTGAGGTGGGGCCTTAACTGAAGTAACCTCATCAAAAAGTCCTACTTTCAATGGGTTCACACCTGCAGGAATGGATTAAGTTTAAGAACATGTTTTTATGGGGTATATACAGCTCCAAACCACCACAAAGCCTTATTCCCAAATTATACAAGGTTATATTAGAAAGCCAGTTTGTCTCCTTTTTCCTTCTACATCTAGATCCAGCCCCACTTCCTTTAGAAAAAAGAATAGCTTTCCGAGTTAGGGAGTACTGTTGTTAAATAAAATGCTTTTTTTCCACCTCCTACACTTGAAAACCAACAAAGCCTCAGTTCCTTCTTTGAAGAATTGCAAAATTCCTAAATTTGAGACACTGAACAGTACCTTTTCTGGAAATGTAGATGCCTGGATTGTGCCTTTAAATACTATAAAAACTGAAAGCTGCTGCCCTCTCTTTAATGCAGGAATTGCTGTGGGCTCCTGCCTACCTCTTCAAACCTCTCTGGTCTTCCTCTTAAGGGCTTCTGCTTTTCTACCCAACTTCTAGTCGTCTTTGAACAGGCACCTCACCTCACATTGCCCCCCCCACCCCAGTTCCCTGCATTGAAGCCTGCAGCCAAATAATGTCTTCTGATTACTGTCTTATTATTCACCCTAAACATCATCCCACATATACTGTATAGGGACATTCATTAGGAATTTATTCAAACTTCTTTGATTAAAATATTTTTGTTTGGTAAAAAAAAAATCAGGATTGATTTAAAATACTTACTTTTAAAATCAGGATTGATTTAAAATACTTTTAAAATCAGGATTTGATTTAAAATACTTACTTTTAAAAAGATCAACTCTAATATAGCTTTTTGGCAAACACCTGCTTCCATTTTATATTTCCTATTATCTAGGATAAGTCTTTTCTTTGAAGTGCAGATATAGGCTCACTTAATTTTGATTTGGGAGGTGGAGATGGATCCTAAAAAAAGGGAAAGTAAAGTTAATCAATGCCATAAGAGGTTGTTAAAGCTTAGTCCCAATGGACTGATCCTAGCACTGCACCATGGAAATCATCCTTCTGTTAATCCAAAGTAATAACATGTATCTAGTCACACTTCATAATTTCTTACAGCTATTTTTGGGATAATTTTCTGTAAATCTACGTGAACTTCAGCAATGTTTATTATGACCCTTATAATATCAAAGGTTTTGCACCATTTCTTAATTGCCTGCTGATATTTACCGTCTGTTTCCTCATCATTTTCCAGAAGGCTTTCTGGCTACCAAAAATTTATATTTTAATACCAACACAATATTCTTCCTATCCTTCTTGGCATCAGGTCAAGCATTATCACATGAACACCTTTTGTCACCCATTCAGTATAAAATATTTTTGCCAGAAATAAGGACAAATAGTAAAGAAGATAGGTTGGAGCTATAAATTTGGTAACCATCCATGTCTGGATAATATTAAAACCATGGGACTTGATGCAAACACACTAGGAAGCAAATGTAGATGTATAAGAGAAGTCTGGGGACTGAGCTTTGGGACACACTAAGATTCAGAAGTTGAGAAGATGAAAGGAGCCAGCCAAAGAGACTGAAGGAGTGGCCATAAGAGTGAGGTATGTGGAAGCCAAATGAACAGAGTATCACAAGATAAGAAAACTGACCACTTGTGTCAAGTGCTACTGCTGGGTTGGTCACAATGAGAACTGAGAAATGATGACCATCATTTTTGACATTGTTGACCTTGCTCAGAACAATTTTGTTGTCCATGGGGTAGGGGTTGGTAGAAGCTTTCTTGAGTGGGTTCACTGGAGATTGAGAGGAGAGGAAATGGAGAAACTGCATGTTTCTCCATGGGATGGAGTATGCATGAGAGGGACAATTAGTAGATGCAGATGAGAAGGCAGATGACTGGACAGCAAAGTCATTGAGTAGGTAAGAAAAAATAGAATTTAGTGCTGACATAGCAGAGTTGGCCTTTGATAGAAGTACAGAGAGCTCATGCATTATAACAGGAGGGATGGTAGAGTAAAGTGGTAGACATACTCTAGATTGACTACAAAGAAAATTTTCTGCATTGGCTACTTTACTAAGGTTCAGCGACCCTGCATAGCTTTTTGGAGACCCTGGGTCCTTGCTGTTGTTAACAGTCCCAACTATGAAAATGCTACTTCCCTGCCTAGGGAGCTCACAGTACCAAGAGCTACAAAAACTCTTGAGATGCCAACTGACACTATAATCCCTTTCATCTTCACAATACCAGCTCTAAACTATGTTCTCAGCAGAGACTAGAAGCATGCCCTCTCCTCAACTCTGCATTTCACTAACCATGCCCCCAGAAAAATCTTATTTCCCTAAGCCTCCAAAAAATTCACTTCCTTCCACTTCTTCCCCATCTATCAGTTTGAATGAGAGGTAACTAAGGCATTCTCTCCAATCTGCCTTCGTATACCCCTATACTTACCAGAGTGTTTGAGCCCAGAATTTTTCCCTCATTCCAGAATAGTGAAAGTTCCTATCCTTATCATCTCCTGCAGACACATGTGGGGTAGAAGTGGGAGTAAGTTCATGGGAGGGTTGGAAGGCATGGATACTGGCCACAAACACCTAGTCTACACTTATGTTACCCAAAATACTAGGTGCTATCATTTTTCAGAAGTATATAAATGATATTGTAATTAAGACAAAGTCATTCAAAATTGTTACTGAATTCTGAATATTTTGCCATTATGTATTTCCTCAATCAACGAATATAAAAGTAAAATAATGTGAAGTTCTGTAGATTTATTTGTTATATCATTTAATAGCAGTTCTTATACTTGAAGGTTAGAAATCACTTCCTTGAAGGAATATCCTATATACAATCCAACCAATCAGTTTTTTAAAATGTCACATTGCTAGTCATATTCACTTTTTAGTACTCTTGCTGTGATTTTATTTCAAGTTTTTGTCTAACAACACTTCAGTCAATCAGTAAATATGTAGTGGGAGTCTACTGCATGGTAGTCAGTTTGTGAAGCTTCTCGTTTACATTGGTGAATACAACAAACTTACCCCTTAGGATAAGTTATCTGCATGGGTAAAGTGGAAGTGGCTGTGTGCTCTAAAGGAAACGAGTGCAGCAGTAAAGAATAAGAACAAGGAGGGTCCTCAGAGTGAGAAGTAAGAGAGATATAATAATGTATGCTTTCATTCAGTAGACATTTGGTGAGGCACTAGAGGACAATGAAGAGGGCATACAATGATGCAAAGACATGGTACCTTTACTGAAGGTGACAGTCAAGGACAGGGAGACTTTTTACTCAACTCTCTTTGGGGATCTGATTTGCCTCTACAGCTGTGTATGTAGCGGCTAAATTTATCTTCAATTTCTTTTGAGCTCTGGACCTAGACTTAAAATTGCCTGCTATGGCAGAATTACAGGAAAACAATTATTTCTGTATCTTATTCTAACATGATGAAGCAAAGGCAATTTAAAAGTCAGATCAATGTAGAAGTACATACATTTAATAACTCCTATTTTTATATGCTGTCAAGAGGAGTTAAGTGTAACTGCATTTTTAATAACAGCCAGTTATTTTATTTAACTTGCAAAGAGCAGAATTAATGATTAGATTCTAGAGAATGAAACTGAGATCCAAAGTCATAGACTTGATTTCAAATGTAAACCTCATAGAGAAAAACATTCTAAAGCTATGTTTTTCTATTACACAGAAAATTAGTCCATGAGCTAATAGTATTTTGGAGTTATTATGAGGACGGTATTTTCTATTCCGTTAGTCATAGGTTCTTCATCAAAGTAAAGGGCCAGATATACTTGGGAATCACTATCTATTAATATTATTTTCTTAGAGATTCATAATCCATACAGTGGACTGTGACATATACTAAGGTAAAGGTACCTCTAATTTTTCTAATCTGACATTGGCCAAATGTATATGATTTCAGAAGTCTTTGCTTGGTTACTTTTCTTTGGAGGGGGGGATGGGATGGTAGTAAGGAGGGGTGATAGGGGATAAGTAACACTTAATACCAGAAAATGCAAAATAAACAAAGTTATAGTTTCCTTTCCTCTCTCACTTGTTTCCCATCAAATTCCAAAAGTAACAGCTAACATGTGTGTGTCCACTACATCCCGAGCACTTGACCACGTATGATATACATTATCTTACCTAGACTAGCAGGAGTTATTGTAAGGTAAATATTATTTTCCCTATGTTAAGTCTGAGTAAACTGAGACCTGGACAAGTAAACTAAGTAATCTACCCCAGATATAATGCTTTTTTGAGAGGATTTATATGTAGATATGGCCACTCCAAACTTTTTTTTTAAATATGCCACATTGTTCATAAACTGTAGATGGAGGAGTTATTACATCTGTTACGATATATTGTTGGAAGACCAAACTAATATTCATCATAGGGGGTAGAGTATAGACATGGTAAGATGGTAACAATTTACTGCTCTAGAAAAACATCTCTTAATAATACCTCAACATAATAATACTCATAAAATAAATACTAATACAATAAAAAGTATAAAGGTTTTCCTTTGGTTTTCAAAGAGATTCCAAGATTTCACAGTGTAATGAAATCCTGATGAAACCAGAACTGAAAGGTTGTTAAAAAGAGAAAGGAGGCCAAAGTAAATTGGAAAACAAAAACAAAAAAAAAAACAACTATTTTGGAGTTATTATGAGGGCGGTATTTTATATTCCGTTAATCATAGTATTTTAGGTATGAAAGGGACCTTAAAAACAATTAGTTCAAACTTCATGCTCTTTCCCCCAATCTCACCTAAAACTCTTCATCACCAGCCCACTAAGTGAACGTGCATGCTCATGCCTGAAACTCTCCAGGGAGGTTATGTTAGTGAGTAGAAAGAATTTGGGCATTAGACTCCACGTAAGCCAAGCCTTACCACTCTCAACATTGGATGTGTCATCTTTTCTACTCTTCGTTTTTTCAGTCCTCAAATGGAGTTAATACTACCTACCTCACAGGATTGTTATGAGGCTAAAAAACGATACATGCATATAAAGACTAAAAACAGAGTGGGAGGGACTTGAAATCCAACCACCCTCCAAACACTAGGCTTTTCTCTAATTCAAACAAAAGGTGCCTAGTGAACTAGCAGAAGTCCAGCTGATCATCCTAGTCTACTTCAAGCATTCCTCATGAGGCAGAATTTCTACTCATCAAACGATCAGAGTTTTTTTTTTTCTTCCTAACACATCATGATTCACCAAAGTAGTAATTGTAGAGGTAAATACGAATGTGGCATGAATAGCACAAACTGTAGACTATCTCCCCCCTTAATTCAGAAAAAGGATTATTAATTTTGGTTGCTTGGCTATCATAATAGTCCATAAATTGATTTCAAGGAATTTATGGAACCATTAAAATTATATGCAAGAGGGAGGTGGGGCAAGATGGTGGCATAGAGAGGAGTGGAAGCTAAGTAGTCCCCCTGGAACAACTACAAAAAACCAGAAACAGCTAGTAAATAATCCAGAATAACTGCGGGGGGACAAACGAGACCATCCACTCATCATACACCAACCTGAATTGGGAGGAATGCCCGAGAACACAGCATAAAATCTGTAAGTAAAACCTGCAGATCCAAGTTGCGAGACCCCCTCCCCCATAGCCCGAGCTGCAAAGCCTCGTGGTGCCAGACAGAAGCTCTCTCCCAACAAGCGAATATAGCTCAGCTGAGCTCCAACTGGGGTTTTAAGTAGCGAGTGTGAACTGCTCACTACAGGTACGAATCCCCAAAAAACAGACAGAGGCTTTGGGTGACGACTGACCTTGGAGAGCCGGAGGGTCGCCTTGGACTGGGTCTGAAGGGGACTATCTATTTCTTTTTCGGCTCAGAGGAGAAAGCCCCAGTCATTTTCAGTTTCCAGGGCTGTGAGTCTGGGAAGGGTGGAGACAGCACAAGCAGAGAGAGAGACCATTGAAATGCTAATGACCTCCACCTGAGGGGTCTGTCTTCTCTAGGAGGAAAGGGGTGGGGCCCTTTCCATTCAGAACCAGACCCCAGAGCCTGGGGGAACATGGCCATACCTCCTCACACCAGTCAAGAATTATAGGCTAACAGGCATCACATGCTGGGCAGAAAAGCACAGTGACCCGAGGCATCAAAGGGTGGAGCAATTTTCTAAGACACACCCACAAGGAAACCAGATATTGAATATTTCTTCCCTCTGGGACCTGAGCCTGTTCTGGTCTGGGAAAACCTGATTTGGATAACCAAGGAAACCATGCCTAGACAACAGAAAATTACAACCTACACTAAGAAAAACAAAGTTACGGCCCAGTCAAAGGAACAAACGTACACTTCAACTGAGATACAGGAATTTAAACAACTAATGCTAAATCAATTCGAAAAGTTTAGAGAAGATATTGCAAAAGAGATAGAGGCTGTAAAGGAAACACTGGGCATATATACGGCAGAAACCAAAAGTTCAAAAAAACAACTAGTAGAATCTATGGAAATGAAAGGCACAACACAAGAGATGAAAAACACAATGGAAACATACAACAGCAGATCTCAAGAGGCAGAAGAAAACACTCAAGAACTGGAGAACAAAACACCTGAAAGCCTACACGCAAAGGAGCAGATGGAGAAAAGAATGAAAAAATATGAGCAACATCTCCGGGAACTCAAGGATGAAACAAAGTACAATAATGTACGTATCATTGGTGTCCCAGAAGGAGAAGAGAAGGGAAAGGGGGCAGAAGCAATAATAGAGGAAATAATCAATGAAAATTTCCCATCTCTTATGAAAGACATAAAATTACAGATCCAAGAAGTGCAGCGTATTCCAAACAGAAGAGATCTGAATAGGCCAACGTCAAGACACTTAATAATCAGATTACCAAATGTCAAAGACAAAGAGAGAATCCTGAAAGCAGCAAGAGAAAAGCAATCCATTACATACAAAAGAAGCTTAATAAGACTATGTGCGGATCTGTCAGCAGAAACCATGGAGGCAAGAAGGAAGTGGTGTGATATATTTAAGATACTGAAAGAGAAAAACCGCCAACCAAGAATCCTATATCCAGCAAAGCTGTCCTTCAAATATGAGGGAGAGCTCAAAATATTTTCTGACAAACAGACAATGAGAGACTTTGTGAACAAGACACCAGCGCTACAGGAAATACTAAAGGGACCACTACAGGGTGATAGAAGGCAGGAATGTGTGATTTGGAACACAATTTTGGGAGATGGTAGCACAACAATGTAAGTACACTGAACAAAGATAACTATGAATACGGTTGAGAGAGGAAGGTGGGGAGCATGTGAGACACCACAAGAAAGGAGAAAAGATAAAGACTGGGACTGTGTAACTTGGTGAAATCTAGAGTATTCAACAATTGTGATAAAATGTACAAATATGTTCTTTTACGAGGGAGAACAAGCAAATGTCAACCTTGCAAGGTGTTAAAAATGGGGAGGCATTGGGGGAGGGATGCAATCAGCATAAACTAGAGACTGTAACTAATAGAATCATTGTATTATGCTTCCTTTAATGTAACAAAGGTGATATACCAAGGTAAATGCAGATAAGAGGGGGGGATAGGGGAGGCATGTTAGACACTTGACATTGGTGGTGCTGTCTGATTCTTTATTCTACTTTGATTTAAGGTTATTTTTCCTTTTGCTGCTTCCTAGCTGTCATTTTTTTTTCCTCTTTCTTTTGCCTCTCTACCTTCTTTGACTCTCCCTCCTGCCTTGCGGAAGAAATGCAGATGCCCTTATATAGATAGTGGTGAAGGTGGTGAACACATAAATGTATGACCATGCAGAGAACCATTGATTATTTACTTGGGATGGAATGTATAGTGAGTGAACAAAACCATATTAAAAAAAAATGGGTTGATGACAAAACCTCGAGGGCAATATACTGAGTGAAATAAGCCAGACACATAAGGACAATTATTGCAGGGCCTCACTGATAGGAACTAATTATAATATATAAACTCATAGACATGAAATATAAGGTACCAAGATACAGGACGAGGCTTAAGAATGGGGAGTGGTTGCTTAGTATGAGCAGAATGTTCAATTAGGATGAACTTAAATGTTTGGAAATGAACAGGGGTGTTGGTAGCAAGATGTGAGAATAACTAACAGCGCCAAATGGTGTGTGAATGAGGTGGAAAGGGGAAGCTCAGAGGGAAAGTTGGAGGTCAAAAGATGGGAATGTATAAAACTGAATCCTATGGTGGGCAATGTCCATGATCAACTGTACAAGTACTAGAAATCGCTTCCATGAACCAGAACAAATGTATGACAATACAATTAGAATTTAATAATAGAGGGGCATATAGGGAAGAACTATATACCTATTACAAACTATATACTACAGTTAGTAGTATTTCAACATTTTTTCATAAACAGTAACAAATGTACTATATCAATACTATGAGTCAACAATTGAGGGGGTTGGTTAGGGATAGGGGAGGATTAGCGTTTCCTTTTTTTCTTTTTTCATCTTTCACTTTATTTCTTGTCTGGAGTAATGAAAAGTTTCTAAAAATTGAACAGAAATTAAGTGTGATGGATGCACAGCTGTATGAGGGTACCCAGGGGCAAGTGATTGTACACTTTGGATCTTTGGATAATTGTATGGTATCTGAACAATCTCAATAAAAATGAAAAAAAAATTATACGCAAGATTCTGTAGGATTTGTACATATATGCAGTTTTTTGATGGAGTCTAACAGAAATGTCATATCTTTGGGCAAATTCTTAAAAGAATAAAATTCAAAAGATATTAGTAAAAATCTGCGTTTCAACTAATATAGCCTGTAGCATTAGCTTAGGGTGCATGGGTGAGTCCTGTCACAATATTGATGTTGAGCATATTCTCTACTAAAAATCATTTGTATTTTATACATCCTGCTGTAGAGCTGCACAACACCCCTCTGGAAACTGGTATGATTTTTTTTTTAACATTTTTATGTTGAAATACTTTGAAACTCACAGTAAAATCACAAAATAATACAAACCACACACAGAGAACTCCTTCATATCCATACCACCCCAGATACACAAATACACAAATTTTAACATTTTGCCACATTTGCTATATCATTTCTTCTGTATACCTATGCATCCATCCATCCATCCATCCATCCAGTCATATGTCAGTCCATTTTCTGAACACTTGAGTATAGGTTGTTTACATCATGCTCCTTGAACACTTAATACTGCCAGGTACATTTCCTAAGAATAAGGATATTCACTTATATAACCACCTTCAGAGCAGTTAACAAGTTCAAGAAATTTAACATTGATACAAAGCTTAGAGTCTGTATTCCAGTTTTTTCTTATGTCCCGATAATGTCTTTTTTGCCTGCCTTGTTAGATCCCATCCAGGATCATATATTGCATTTAAGTGCCATCATCCCTAGTTCGCTCTCTCTCTCTCTGCATTGTGCAAACATATATACAACATGAACTTTCCCATCTTAACCACTTCCAAGCATACCACTCAATAGGATTAATCAGTCATAATGTTGTAGTACCCCACTGCCTTCCATTATCAAAATTTTCCATCTCCCCAAACAGAAATCCTACACTCATTAATTTACTCCCCATTCCCTCTACCCCTAGCAACCTTTAGACTAATTTCTCTCTCTATGAGCTTGCATATTCCATGATTTTTAATGCAGTTTTACTGAGCTATATGCACACACCATACAATTTCATCCAAAGTATACAATCAGTGCCTCACAGAATCATCACATAGTTGTGCAGTCATTACCACAATCAATTTTAGAAAGTTTTCATTACTCCAAAAATAAAAATATAAAAGAAAACCCAAAACATCCCATACCACTTATCCCCCTCTATTGTTGACCCCTAGTACTGGTGTGGTACATTTGTTACTGTTGATGAAAGAATATTAAGATATTAGTTTTAACCAAAGTTCACAGTTTGCAATAGGTACATTTTTTCCCATATACCACTTTTTATTTTGATTCTTTGTAAAAGTGTTGTAAATTTATTCTGGTTCATGAAATAAATTATTTATATTTATAGTATCATCATAAACATCAAAGTTCACTGTGTTTTACATTCCCATATTTTAACCTCTAGCTTTCCTTCTGGTGACATAGATGACTCTAAACAACTCCTTTCAACCACATTCACATACAATTCAGCACTATTACTTATACTCAAAATAACGTGCTACCACCACCTCTATCCATTTCCAAACATTTAAGTTCTACCAAGTTGAAAATTCTGTAGATATTAAGCAACCACTTCCCATTCTCTCTTATTCTATCTCCTGGTAACCTATATTCTAGATTCCATGACCATGAGTTTACTTATTATATTAGTCCATATTAGTGAAATCATACAATATTTGTCCTTTTGTGTCTGACTTATTTCACTTGACATAATGTCCTCAAGGTTCATCCATGTTGTCACATGCTTCAGGACTTCATTCTTTCTTACTGCTGAATAATATTTCACAGTATTATATAGCACATTTTTATTTATCTCTTCATCGGTTGATAGACACTTGGATGGTTCCATCTTTTGAAAATTGTAAATAATACTGTTGTGAACATCAGTGTGCAAGTGTCTGTCTGCATCCCTGCTTTTAGATCTTCTGAGTGTACACGGAGTAGCAGGATTGCCGGATCATCGGCAGTTTTCTGAGGAACTGCCAAACTGTCTTTCTCAGTGGCTGCACTATTTTACATTCTCACCAGCAGTGAATAAGTGTTCCTATTTCTCCACATCCTCTCCAAGATGTGTAGCTTCCTATTTGTTTAATAGCAGTGATTATAGTGGGTGTGAAAAGATATCTCATTGTAGTTTTGATTTTCATTTCCCTAATAGCTAGTGATGTTGAGTATCTTTTCATGTGCTTTTTAGCCATTTGTATTTCCTCTTTGGAGAAATGTCTGTTCAAGTCTTTTGCCCTTTTTTTATTTGGGTTGTTTGTCTTTTTATTGTTAAGTTGTAGGATTTCTTTATATACTCTGGATATCAAACTCTTATCAGGTATATAGTTCCCAAATATTTTCTGCCATTGAGTTGGCTGCTTTTTCACCATTTTGACAAAGTCCTTTGAAATACAGAAGTATTCAATTTTGAGGAGGTCCCATTTACCTATTTTTATTTTTGTTGCTTGTGCTTTGGGTGAAAGGTCTAAGGAGCTACCTCCTATTAGTAAGTCCTGAAGATATTTCCCTATAATTTGTTCTAAGAGTTTTGTGGTACTGACTCTTATATTCAGGCCTTTGATCCATTTTGAGTTTGTTGTTGTATAGGGTGTGGTAGAAGTCCTCTTTCATTCTTTTGGATACGGATATCCAGTTCTCCCAGTACCATTTATTGAAGAGACTGTTCTGCCCCAGTTGAGTGGATTTGGCTCCCAAATCAAATATCAAGTGACCACAGATCTGAGGGCCTATTTCTGATCAATATGTCTATCTTTATGCCAGTACCATGCTGTTTTAACTACTGTGGCTTTATAGTATACTTTAAAGTCAGGAAGCATGAGTCCTCCCACTTCATTCTTCTTTTTCAAGATATTTTTGGCTATTTGAGCCCCTTTCCCATCCAAGTAAATTTAAGAACGAGGTTTTCCATTTTAGCAAAGTAGATTGTCAGAATATTGTTGGATATTGCATTGTATCGGTAAATCAATTTGGGTAGAAATGACATCTTAATGACAGTTAGCCTTCAAGTCCATGTACATGGAATACCTTGCCATTTATTTAGGTCTTCTTTGATTTCTGTTGGCAATGTTTTGTAGTTTTCTGAATATAGTTCCTTTACATTCTCAGTTAAGTTTATTCCTAGATATTTGATTATTTTAGCTGCTATTGTGAATGGAATTTTTTTCTTGATTACCTATTTGGATAGCTCATTACTAGTGTATAGAAACACCACTGATTTTTGTGTGTTGGCTCTTGAATTCTACTATTATGCTAGACTCATTTATTTGCTTAAGTAGCTTTGCTGTAGATTTTTTGGGATTATCTAAATATAGGATAATGTCATCTGCAAATAGTGAGAGTTTTACTTCTTCCTTTCCAACTTGGATGCCTTTTATTCCTATTTCTTGTCTAATTGCTGTAGCTGGAGCTTCTAGCACAATTTGAAAACAGTGGTGACAGTGGGCATCCTTTTCTTGTTCCTGATCTTGAAGGGAAAATTTTCAGTCTCTCACCATTGAGTATGATGTTAGTTATGGAGTTTTTATCTATGTCCTTTATCATGTTGAGGAAGTTTTCTGCATCAACAGAGATGATCATGTGGTTTTCCCCTTTTAATTTGTTACTGTGATGTATTACATTAATTGATTTTCTTGTGTTGAACCACCTTTCCACACCTAGGATACAAGCCACTTGGTCATGGTATATAATTCCTTTAACTTGCCATTGGATTTGTTTTGCAAGTATTTTTTGAGGATTTTTGCATCAATATTCATTAGAGAGATTGGTCTGTAGTTTTCTTGTAGTATCTTTATCAGGCTTTGGTATTGGGATATGTTGACTTCACAGAATGAATTAGATAGTGTTCCCTATTCTTCAGTTTTTCAGAAGAGTTTGAGCAGGAATGGTGGTAATTCTTCTTGGAATGCTTGGTAAAATTCCTCATGAAGCCATCTTGTTCCTGAACTTTTCTTTGTTAAGAGGTTTTGCTGGCTGACTTATATACTTGTGAGTGGTTTGTTGAAGTCTTCCATTTCTTCTTGAGTCATTGGAGATTGTTTGTGTCTTTCTATGAGATTTTCCATTTCATCTAAGCTATCTAGTTTTTGGGTATACAGTTGTTCGTAGAATCTTCTTACTGTCTTTTTTGTTTCTTCAGGTTCCATGTAATGATTCCCCTCTTATTATTTATTTCATTTATTTGCATCTTCTCTCTTTTTGACTTTGTTAGTCTAGCTAAGGGTTTGTCTTCTATTGATCTTCTCAAAGAACCAAATTTTTGTTTTATTGATTCTCTCTATGGATTTTTTGGTTCAACATCTCATTTATTTCCACTCTAATCTTTGTTATGGCTTTCTTTCTGCTAGTGGTGGGATTAGTTTGCTGTTCTTTCTTTACTTTCCCTGGTTTCTCCAGTTGTTCAGTTAGGTCTTTGGTTTTTGATCCTTCCTCCTTTTTAATGTAGGCATTTAGGGCTGTAACCTTCCCCCTCAGCACTGCCTCCACTGCGGTGAAGTTTTGATATGTTGTGTTCTCATTTCATTAGTCTTGAGATATTTACTGATTTATCTTGCAGTTTTTTTCTTTGACCCACTGATTGTTTAAGAGCATGTTTTTTAACCTCCATATATTTGTGAAATTTCTAGTTCTCCAGCTGTTGATTTCCAGCTTCATTCCATTATGATTAGAGAAAGTGCTTTGTATAATTTCAGTCTTTCAAAATTTATTAAGACCTGTTTTCTGCACTAGTTTTGGTCTGTCTTGGAGAATATTCCATGAGCACTTGAAGAGAATGTAGATCCTCCTGTTTTGGGGTGTGTTCCAGTTTTCTAATGGTGCCATTATGCAAAATACCAGAAATGGATTGGTTTTTATAAAGGGTGTTTATTTGGTGACAAAGTTACAGTCTTAAATCTATTAAGTGTCCAAGGTAAGGCATCAGCAATGGGGTACCTTCACTGAAGGATGGCTGATGGCGTCCGAAAACCTTTGTTAGCTGGGAAGGCATGTGGCTGGCATCTGCTTGCTCCCAGGTTGCATTTCAAAATGACGTTCTCCAAAATGTCTGTATCAGCTTCCAACAGCTGTCTTCAAAATGTCTGTCTCAGCTGCAGCTCCTCTTCAAAATGTCACTCTCTGTTGCTCTGCGGTCCTTCTGTTTGTGAGCTCTTTTTATACGACTCCAGTGAAATAATCAAGACTCACCCTGAATGGGCAGGGTCACGTTTCCATGGAAACATTCAATCAAGAGGTCACACCCTAATCAAAGGTGTCACTCACTGCTGGGTGGGTCACATCTCCATGGAAACAGCCCAATTCAAAGATTCCAACCTAATCAACACTAATATATCTGCCCCCACAGGACTGCGTTAAAGAATATGGCTTTTTCTGGGGGACATAATATATACAAACCAGCACAGGGTGCAATGTGTTACATATGTCTGTTAGGTCTAGTTCATTTATTATATTATTTAGGTTCTCTGTTTCCTTACTGATCCTCTAGTTAGATGTAAATATTGATGAGAGTAGAGTGTTGAAGTATCCCACTATTATTATAGAGACATCTATTACTTCCTTCAGTTTTGCCAGTGTTTTCCTCATGTACTTTGGGCCACTTTACAAGGTGCATAAATATTTGTGATTATTTCTTTTTGGTGCATTCCCCCTTTTATTAATATATAGTATCCTTTGTCTCATGTAATATTTTTGCATTTAAAATCTATTTTATCTGATATTAGTATAGCTACCCCAGGTTTTTGGTTACTGCTTGCATGGAATTTTTTTTCCATCCTTTCACTTTCAACCTATTTGTATCTTTGAGTCTAAAATGAGACTCTTGTAAAAGATATATAGATGGATCATCTTTTTTAATCCATTCTCTCAATCTGTGTCTTTTGATTGGGTCATTTAGTCTATTAACATTCAATGTTATTACTGCAAAAGCAGTCCTTACTTCAACCATTTCATCCTTTTGGCTTTGATTTGTTGGATCTATTTTTTTCTCTCTTTTTATTCTTTTAGTTACCCTTCCTTGTAATCCTCATTTCTATACTATCCTCCAAGCCTCTCTCTCCTGTCTTTTCTTTTCAGCTGGCAGAACTCCAATTAGTATTTCTTGTAGGGCAGGTTTCTTGTTAACAGACTTCTCTCAGCTTCTCTTTATCTGTGAATATTTTAAACTCTCCCTCATTTTTGAAGGACAGCTTTGCAGGATAAAAATTCTTGGCTGGCAATTTTTGTCTGTCACCCTCTTAAATATATTATACCACTGCCTCCTAGCCTCCATGGTGTCTGATAAGTCCGCACTTAGCCTCTGTGGCTTCCCTTGTATGTGGTGAATTGCTTTTCTCTTGCTGCTTTCAGGATTCTCTCCCTTTGGCATTTGATAGTCTGATTAGTATGTATCTTGCAGTGGGTCTACTTGGATTTATTCTGTTTGGAATATGTTGAGCTTCTTGGATTTGCATATTTATGTCTTATTTAAGAGTTAGGAAATTTTCCACTGTTATTTCCTCAAATATTCTTCCTGGCCTTTACCCTTCTCTTCTCCTTCTGGGTGACCTATGATTCATATATTTGTGCATTTCATGTTATCAGTCATTTCCCTGAGATCCTGCTCAAATTTTTCCATTTTTTTTCTCCATTAGTTCTTTGGGGTGTTTGAATTCGGTTGCTCTTTCCTCTAGTTTGCTGATCCTTTCTTCTGCCTCTTCAGACCTGCTGTTGTGTGTGTCTCTAGTATATTTTCAATTTCATCTACAGTATTATTTCTGTAAGAACTGCTATTTTTCTATATATTCATTCAAATTCTTCTTTATGCTCTCCTAGTGTCATCTTAATATCCTTTATCTCTTTACCATCTCATTGAGTTTGTTTAGGAGATTTGTTTGAACATCTGTGATTAGTTCCAAATTTTATGTCTCCTCTGACTTTTTAATTTGAACATTTGGCTTGGCCATATCATCTTGTTTCTTGATGTTCCTTGTAATTTTTTGCTGGTTTCTGGGCATCTGATTATCTCTAACTGGTTTCCTTCTCTTATCTAAAATTTTGTGGTTGCTTGGGTTCACATTGATGGTCTCCTTTGGCACTTGGTTCATCAGAATTTCCCAGCCAAACTGAGGCCAGGATCTCACACAGGTGGTGCAGACCAGTTCTAAATGGTCTTAGAGGGTGGGCAAGAAAGTAGCTTCCCATACTGCACTTTCTCAGCCTTCTGAGTAGATGGCACTCTTGCCCAACCTATTTCCCACAACTCCACCTCTCCCAGATCACAGCAGCCCACCAGGCAGGGTCTGGATGGACTGGAAGCTGCCAGCCTCAGAGGTGAGGAATGGCCACCGGAAGTCGCAGTGGAGCTCCATCCGTCGCCCCTGCTTCTCTATTTGTGGAAATAGTAGAGCCCTGCGCTCCCTGGTCTCCTACATGGAAAGGTTCAAGGCTATAGGACCCAGCAGTTTGCCCTCACTAGCCAACTGTTAGATCAGGACTGTTCTGCATCCTCTGCCTTTCCTGAGGGGAGGCCCTCCCTGTCTCTCTCAGATCTGGACATTCCCAAAGCTTTCGGTCTCGGGGGTGGGGGATGGTTGCCAGGAATTGTGGTGGTCTCTGTTTGTGGATATAATGGAGCTTCTGGCTCTCAGACTCCCATGTGGAAAGACTTCAGGCTGTGAGACCAAGTGTTAACTTTTCCGGCCAGCAGAACCAGGACTGCGCCACGCCTTGCCAGCGGCAAGAACCAGGTCAACGCACAGCTGCCGCCCTCAGGGGTGGAGGGTGGGTGCCAACAAGTTCTCTCACTCCTATTTCTCAGTCATAATTTCTATGTTTCTTCATCTAGCTCGTCCTTACGTGTTGTAGTGGTCCTACTCTGGTCTCCCAAGACCCCAAATCACTGTGTAGACCATTTCTGCCTATTCTCTAGGTGTTTCTGGTGGAGGAATGAGTTCTGCCTGACCTTATTCCACCATCTTTGTGGATGTCTATATAATATTTTCTTTGTAGTTACCATAGGGCTTATATTTAACATCTAAATCTGTAACAATCTTGTTTGCTTTGATACTATAATAGCTTCAATATTATACACAAACTGTGTTACTATTCCCCTCCATCCCCTTACCTTTATATAAGTCTTGTCACAGAATTACATGATTTTACATTATGAGTCCAAAACGACTGATTTCTCATTAATTTTATGCATTTGCCTTTTAGAGCCTATAGGAAGTAAAAAGTGGAGTTGCAAACCAAAAATAGAATAGTACTGGCATTTATATTTCCCCATTGTCATTACCCTCATAGGAGATCTTTATATCTTCATGCGACTTCACTCTAGTGTCTACTGTCCTTTCCTTTCAACCTGCAGAACTCTCTTTAGCATTACTTGTAGGGCTGGTCTAATGCTGACAAATTTTCATTTATCAGGGAATGTCTTAATCTCTCCTTCATTCTGAAAGACAATTTTGCCAGATGCAGAATTCTTCATTGGCAAGTTTTTGCTTTTTAATACTTTAAATATGTCTTCCCACTATCTTCTTGCCTTTATGGTTTCCAAGGAGAAATCGGCACTTAATCTTATTGATATGTGTTACATTGCATCTCTCCAGTGGCTTTCAGAATTCCTTCTTTATCTTCAGCATTCAGCAGTTTGATTATAACATGGTGCATTGTGTATCTCTTTGGGTTTATCCTATTTTGAGGGTCTTGAGCACCTTGGATATATACATTCATGCCTTTCATTAAATTTGGGAAGTTTTCAGCCATTATTCCTTTGAGTATTTTCTCTGCCCCTTTCTCTGTTTCTGGGACTCCCACCCTTGTGTATATTTATACGCTGAATGGTGTCCCGTAGGTTCCTCAGGCTCTGTTCACTTTTCTTCATTCATTCTTCTTTATGCTCCTTAGACTAAATAATTTCAGTTGTCTTATTTTAAAGTTCATGTATTCTTTCTTCTGTCAGCTCCAATCTGCTGATGAATCCCTCTAAGAAATTTTTAATTTCTTTTACTGTGGTCTTCAGCTCTGTTTGGTTCCTTTTCATAATTTCCACCTCTCTATTGATATTACTCTTAGTGTTCATCTGTTATTTTCCAAATTCCTTTAGTTCTTTATACATGTTTTTCTTTAGCTCTTTGAGCACATTTAGGACCATGTTTTTAAAGTCTTTGTCTGGTATGTGCCACGTCTGATCCTCCTCATTGATGGTCTCTAATGCTTTACTCTTCTCCTTTACCTGGGCCATTACTTCCTGTCTGAATGTACATGTTGTAATTTTTTGTTGAAGCCTTGACATTTTGATATTATATTATATTATTATCAGTGGAATTTAGACTCTGAGGTGTCTGTTCCTTAAACTTGCATCCAGCTAGTGTTATAAGGGAGCTTTCTTTGAATGCGAGGAACCAAAAAAACAAACAAAAAAAAAGAGTGAAGAAGAAAGTAAACACATTTCCCAGTCTTTGTAGATTGACCTATGCACGTGCTTTCCTTCAGAGCTTGTCCATGCAATGTGTTTACCAAATATCTCCCTGATCCTTCCTGTGCATGTGTTTATCTTGGGCATGTGCTTGTAGCCTTAGGAATTCCCCCATTACACAGATACAAGTGTCCCCTTTTCCCTAGAAAACAGTTTCCTCACAGTCCTGGGCACTGCCCTTTATGTCCTATAGCCTTCAATCCCTTGCTCCAGGTGGCTACAACTTGATTACTCTCCCACAGTGTTCCAGAGGAGAGTTCTGTGAGCTGCTTTCTGCACACAGGATGAGTTCTGGGAAGTGAGCCCACCACAAGTGTCCCTCAGGCCTCCCCCAGAGAGATGGTGTCAGACATGCATGCTCCCAGTACAAGTGCAAGAGTTGCTCTGCTTTCTCTGGAACAAGAACTGGGGATCCATCCTTGGAGCGTGGGCCATCTCCATGCTGAGCCAGTTAGGGGTATGGAGGGGCCAGCCAGGTGCCATGAGATCCTATTACAAGTTGCCTTTTTCTTGATTTGGTGCTCATCCTGTTACTGTTTTCTGAAGCTTTGAACAATGAGTTTCTGACAGTTCTTGCTGGTTGTTAAAAGCTTTTGTTGAGAGAAGGGCCCATGAAGCTCCTCACTCCACTATCTTGATCAGGGTCAGCCCAATCCCTTGGTTATTATTATGTGGAATAGGTAAGATGAAAATAATAGATGGACAAACCTTCTGTAATGAACTTTTGATCTAATTTTGATACCTGATCTTTCTACTTATTAAATTTCATTTTATTAGATTTATGCTAACATATATAATGCTATAATTATAAGGCTTAATAAAAGTATACTCTGATGGAAGATACATATTTACCTGGATTTATTTTCTTCTTTATTTTTCTTTTTTGTAGGTCGAAAGTTTAAAAAGTTCAATAAAGTCAGAGTTATGAGAACGCTAGATGCTGTTGCTCTCCCACAGCCAGTGGGCATTCCAAATGAAAGCCAAGCTCTAAGCCAGAGAATCCCTTTTTCACCAAGTCAAGAAATACAGTTTATCCCCTCACTGATCAACCTGTTAATGAGCATTGAACCAGATATCAGCTATGCAGGACATGACAACACAAAACCTGATACCTCCAGTTCTTTGTTGACGAGTCTCAATCAACTAGGCGAGAGGCAACTTCTTTCAGTAGTCAAGTGGTCTAAATCACTGCCAGGTAACAATAATTCTTATATAATAGCATGTCATAAAAATTTGCTATGTTTGTTGTACTAGTAGAGTGTTAAATAAAACAATCTGTGCAGTAAATCAACTAGAATATAAACATTATGTTATAGTATTTGTTTTTGCCATTCAAAATAAACCTTTAACATATGCTATTTGTCCAGGACCCTACTAGGTATACTGGAAATACAAAAGAAGTAGAGAGCACATTGAATCTTGTTGATGAATCAAGAATTATACACATGAAACAGTTAAGGAATAGCATAAGTTTATGTTTTCAACCAAAAATGTCACAGTAATTTAAAGAAAGACAAGTTGATTATCTTTTTAAAATTGTCTAATTCATTCTAAACCCAAATTTAACCAACCTCAATGGTTAAAAATATAACTGAATATATCTATTCATATGACAAATCAAAACAGTATTCAGAGTACAGGGGGGTATCTAAATTCAATTAAGAGACAGAATTCCTAAACATAATAATTTGGGTGGCAGAGAAATGATCCTCCAGTTACTCTCCAGTCTAATTTAAACCCAGACAAAGGGGGCTATAGTTCAGCAACAGTGTGGTTTTGATGTGATATCATAATGGAAGGGTTTCATCATGTTATCTGTAAGCTATTATTGCACCCTCAGGACAATTTAATAGGAGCTATGTAGTTGAAAGAACTACCAGGATGCACTTGTCATGTGGCTCAATCTTAGACTGCAGAGCCAGGGGAATATTTGTATAGCAATTACTTGGAGAGGCATTAATCCCATAATTAGAAATAAAGGGAGCATATTTTGTTTTTGCATTTTTAATTAACATTCTCCTTCACACCAATAATATCCTTAAACTCCTAAGACCAACTTATTTTTCCAATATTTGATCAATAATTAAACAAATATGTCCTTTTAGCCTGAACTAAATTCAAAACCCTTAAAAAATAAAAAAGAATACTTTCCCAATTTGCCTTAATATATATCTCAATTTTTATTCTACCTGAAAGGTTTGAAGTAGAATAGATGAATGGCTATTGAAAATTCAAGGCTACATGAAACAGAAAGAAAAATACTCTCCTGTTTGTTCAATCTTTTAAAAATACATGTTGAGCAAAGTTAATAAAAATCCAGTATTCTGATGGAGATAAGAAATTTAATAGAAAAATCAAAACGCATAGGTTCTCATTAGGTTCTTGCTGAAAGGCCTTGGACAGGTATCTTTTTCCGTTAGAAAAGTCTGAATATTTAAAGTTTACTGTGTAGTGGTTATCAGATTTGATAGAGCTTTACTACATAAAAACATTACTAGGGCACTGATGAACTTTTCAGTATAAAAATAAGTGGTTTAACTTTTATCAGTTTTCTATTATTCTAAAAAAGTGATTTATTTGATTTTTGTTATTTCTTTTCTTTGCATTTTGGAGTTTGTTTACTTTTAAAAAAAGATTCTAGCTTAAGATTGTACTTTTATAAAATAAGTTATATTTAAAAAGATAATTTATTTGCTTTGGATAAAAGCTAAGTAAGCTTTTTATATTGAAATATTGTTATCTATCAAAATTCTGGCTCCCATACACCCTCAGAAAAAGTGAGAGGAAATTTTACATTAAATTAGTGGTGACTTTTTAAATGTTGCAAAATGTACATAAACCAGAATGATGGCATTTGCCGTACAATAAGGCAAGCAATGAGATCAGTCAAAGCAACACGTGGTCCGTGGGTTTAAAAACCATGTTTTACATGGCTTGCATTCTGGCAGTAACTCTAATGCTAATGAATGTATGATGAAATGGTCAGTGAACCACAGTGCCTATGTTGACATTTGCAAAAAGACTTGGAGGGTTGCATATATAAAGTAAACTAGTATAATTAGCTACTCAAAACTTTTGGGTTGACTTTAAACCAGGGCACAGTTTTTACTCACTGATTCACTCAATACATGTCTATTGTATACCTACTGTGTGCAAGACCTAACAAGTAAACACTGGTGTTGGGAAAAGAAGCTGGTAGACTAGGTGTTTGCATTTTGGTGTAGCACATCCTAGCGTCTGGTTGTCAATTTTGCACATAAGAGAAGTGTTATCCATTCACTAATGTGATATTGGTCTGTGGAAGAATTGTGTTAAATCTACAGGAGTCTTACTAAAAAGCCAGAATGTCACTTTGTTAATTTACATTGCAAAAAGAAAATCTGCCAGGGAAACATGTTGGCACAATAGGTCATTCTTTCACAGTAAGAAAGTGTCTTTGGGATGCAGAATGATAATCCTAACAAAGACCAGAATGTATGAGGGCCACAAGGCATATATTCACAGGTGCCCTGTGTCAGAGCTTCCTCATATTTCTTCTTTGTCTGGACTCTCCCAGTATCTTAGACCTGTTATAATAATTGCTGCTTATCTTACATCTGCCTAATATTATTTCAGATACATCATTGTTTCTATTTAATGGAAACTTGCAAGATGCTCTAGCCTCATAACAGCATGTTTACAAACTCTGAGGATGTATATTGCATCTATACACCAATGATTTTACATTGACGTACAGCTATAATTTCAGAGAGTAATATTTTCTTATTTGGAGCTTGGGCAACACAGTATTTGTGAAATTTAAGAAATGGATAAGACATATGCCTTTCTGTTAAGGAACTTTAGATCCAACGTCTGATAAGATACCCAGACAACTTTTGGCTTCAGGGACTAAATTAGGCTTCAGAGACAAGGTGCCAGTTAAACTGTACCTTGAAGGAGAAGTGAGATTCTGATAAATCTTGATAAGAAAACAAGCATACCATGTAGAAGGAATACTGTGGCTGAAAGTATGAAAGAAGGAACACATGAAGTATGTTTGCTGAATAATGGAATTAGACCACCATAAGGCAGTGGTTCCCAATCTTTTCAAGTGTGAGGTCCCCTTAATGATATAAAAAAATTTTCACACTCTGCCCCCACAGGATAGCAATTAAAGCTTTTAGTAGCTACTGATCAATAAAATACTTTTGTGCATGTAATTTCTCAAACACTACTACAGTAACTACTTGGCCTTCTGCGGTTTCATCATCCAAATATTAAGAAACTGCTGACAATAAATTTGTATGGGGGAGAGTAGTGGACAGCAAATTTAGAAACAAGTTATAGCCTGATCAAGGAGGGTCTCTAAAGTCAGGCTTTAAAAATTAAATAATAAGCACTTACTCCCAGTTCAGTATCACCTTTAAATATTTTTCATCCTGTATATTGAAACACTGTAGCAGAATTTGATGTGAAAGAGAGGCTTGGGGAAAATACTTCCATTTTAAAAATTTCATCTTCATAATTCTATTTACTTAGTGAAAAATCTTTTCAGGTCAATGATTAGACATTTTTAAACATTGCACTTTTAAGTACGAGCCTTACTTCTTGGTTTCAGTTAGCCAAACTACTTATAAACATCAGTAACAAAAGACAGATAGGGTATTTTTCCTCATTTTATGGGTTTAAAGCATGCCAAAATATCTTTTGAGTCAGTGACAACCATTGCATCTGTGACAAAAGATTTTTCTTGCTTCCTAAATCAAATGAGTAAATCAATTTCTGCCCCCAAAAAAGTGGTGGGAGAGAAATGAGAGTAGCTTACCAGGAGTAAAGTTAGGACTTTTGATAAATACTTTTAGGAAGACTTTCAAAAATTATTTTTCTAACACCCTATTTCAATGAAATTACTATTGCCAGTGTCACTAAAATTTTTCACTTGTCAAATCAGATGAATAATTTCAGCCCTTAACATGTTTCACATGCCTCTGGGGCGACTGACAAAGTAACCATTGCTTGCTGAATGTCTTCCTTTGGGGTTCATCACTTCCCCTCCAGGTAGGTATGTTCCTCTCATTTGATACATTTCCTCTCTCCTTTGTAGCCTTGTTTCTCCACCCACATCATAAATTTGGCATTTCCTGGGTTCCATCTTCTACTGCAGCATTTTCTCACTCTACACACACTAGATGAGCTCACTCATAGCCTTGTCTTCAGTTGCCACTATTCTGATGACTCCTAAATAAAGAGCACCAACCCAGGCCTTCTATGAATTATTGGACCATATATTTCAACTGTTTATTACACATTTCCACCTGGATGAACTTCCAGCTCAACTCTGTAAACCTATGTCACTCACTTCTTTCTCCTGTATCCTGAAATAGCAACCCAGGCAGAATCTTGAGTGTCATCCTTGGCTCAATTCCCCTTTGCCCCCATGTCCACTTAGATGTCAAATTCTGTCAATTCTACTTATTAAGTATATAATTCATTCTACATGCTACTTCCAGCTACTGTCCTGACTTAACTTAGGCCCTCATCTTTAAACTAGACTTCTCTAATAGTCCCCTGACTAACCCTATTACCACCATGTTCATACTGTCCCCAAACAATCTTTTATTCTGCCTCCAGAGTCAGCTTTCTAAAACAATTATAATCAATTATGTTATTCTCTTTTCTTCTTCAGAGTAAAGCCCAAACTCCTTAACTGTAACATCCAAGGCCATTCCGTGATCTGAGACCTGAATTTGCAACATTTTTTTCTCTCATCATTTCTCTTCAAGCATCTGTAACGTGTAAGCCTCTTGTTCGATTTCCTGCCTCCTCCTTTTGCACATATTGTTTTCTCTACATGAATGTCCTTCTCTTCTCTTACATATTTCCCTGGCTGCCCCCTAACTAGTCTTAAGGATTCTTATCAGTGTCCCTGGTAAGATTTCCCAGATTGAGTCAGGGGCCCCTTTATTCTTCCTGTCACACATATTTGTCAATCATAACACTTACCACTCTGAGTTATAATTATGTACCACTTCTCTGTCTGTCCTGCAGACTGTTAGTGTTAAAGGCAGAAACAACATTTTTCTATTCTTTATTCCTAGTTGCAAGCATAATGACTAATCCCAAATAGGTGCTTAAGGAATATTTATAGAAATTTAAATTATAGAACTGATGTAAAATGAACTGTGCTGTCTTAGGTACTAAACATTAAGTCCCTATTCATAAGTCATCAAACATGATGGTAATTACAATTATTACATTGAGCTTCTTTGTACTCCTCAGAATTCATACTTTGTGTCAGAAGATGCTGAAATATTTAACACTCTTCCCTTGTAGATTATCTGTCTGAGTTACATGACATTTTACAGAACTACAACCTATATATTTTATCAGAACTCTAGAAGATAGGAGAGCCTATTATGACATACAGGCCACCTCTTTACCGTACAATTTTTTTTAAAAAAAGTTGAAAGCATTAAGGCTTGTAGCACTGCCTTTGTCAGGAATTATCAATTCAAGTCACTTAAAAGGAAAGGGTATATTTCTTTACTACTTGTTAAACACAATTAATGATCATCCATCACTTTACCATGTGAAGGTTTTTCATTTCATTTCGATCATCATGTATTAAGTTTATCTGATCATGTTATCAATGAGAACTTGATCTCACTGTTCCCATCTTTGTTTCAGTATGAATTAATGAATGATATTACAGTTAATGCGCAAAAATTTGCACTTCTGGACCAGACACATTCAAGTCAACATAATGTTGTACATTTATCACAGATAAGCCCTCTAAAAGGTTGTTAATAAAGCTCATTTTCTCAGTTGTAGTCCATTCTGTTAAAATGAAAATAACACAATTTCTGCTATAAATGTTGGTAATTTGATATTTTAAGTTATGACAGCAAGAGTTGCCTTTCATATTATAATATAATAAAAATGTTCTTTTACTTTTGGTCACTAATAGCCCCAGAATGCAAAAAAAAAAAAAAGGTAAACACTCAAATCTGTTTTTGAAAAAAATAATTAATGAATTGTTAAATAATTTCATAAAATTTTTAAAACTATTTAGATTAACATAATACAAAGAACTGAAGTAAAAAATAGGATAGTAAGTCAGATATTTAAGTATTATAAAATACATTTTTTAGGAATATATACAATTGACTAAGAAACATATTAGAAGATATATGAAAATAAAAATAAATATATTCCTGGAGAAGGTAATAAACCTGTTAATGATTTAATATATATGATTAATGGAACCTAACGTTCTATGTGCCTGACATTTATATTTATATATATTCAAAAATAGAACACTTAATTTATGTTTTGTGTTTTATTGCTATTAGTAACATTTACACTTTAGTGGTATCATGTAGATATCTAAAGATATAAAATGCCTCCTGACATATATTTTAGATCCCATTTTTTAAAAATTAGAGGTATCCTATCAGACTGATGAGTGATTTTCATAAAGCCATTGTAATAGATTCATCAGCTATTCTGTTACAGGATTCATTGATTGACTAATAATAAGCATATGCATAGTGCACTACAAAGGGCATAGTTATCCCATTAAAGTCTCATAGTACCTCTGTGAGTTTTCATTATCACTGTGATTTTACTTATGATGAAATTTAGACTCAGTGATACCAGATTCTTGCCCCAAAGTACATTCAATAACTGGTAGAGCCAGGATTGGACCTTGCATCTTCTCTCCAGACCTCCTGATTTGTAAAGCCAGAACAGCAATAGGCAGGCATATAAGTACCTCCCTTTAGGAAGCCCTGTTTTTACAAAACTTAGAAAACTCTACTGATCTTTTATCAAATGATTCAAAACTTTATAAAAGAATTAATTACCAATTTTCTTACAGCCTATAACATATTTGGTTTACATGCAACGTTTTTATACTAGATTTACATTGTAAAGAGAAATCCATAATTTAAGAGAGGTAATATATAAACATACAGTAGATGCACTTAAGTCATATGAAATTCAAGAAAGAATTATGAAAATTACATGCCAACTTTACTTGTCTGGTTACTTAGGGAGTCTTTTATGTTCCTGAGTAAATAAGTGTTCTTTGATGCAAGCAATAAAAAACAACTCTGCTAATTAAAGCATAATAAAAATTCTCTTGGGGGAAAAAAAAAGAACTTACTGGCTGTACACCAGTGATTCACTGAATAGAAGCTTAGAAGACAAATTTGGAATATGGGTAGAAACCAGAGTAACTCTGGTGAGCCAAAAAGGAAGCATCACAGTCTGCCCAGATCAAGATGGCAGTGTAAGATGCTTCAGGGCTCCGTCCCCTCACAGAAGCTTTGAACAACCAGCAAGAACTGGAAGAAACATCTTTCTCAAAGCTCTAGAAAACAGATAAAGAACTGCAGTAACAGGGCAAGTGCTAAATCAAGAAAAAAGCTACTTAAAAATGGTAGAATCTCATGGCATCCTAGCTTGCTCCCACCCCACCCTTCACCAGCTCAGTGCAGAGCTGCCCTATGCTCCCAGTGAAGATCCTTGGTTCCAGTTCCAAAGGAAAAGAGTAATTCTTGTGTACAAACTGGGAGCAAGTATAGATGGCCCAACCTGTCTGGTGGCCTGAGGGACTTGCTTCCCAGAACGTGCCCTTCATATAGAAGGCGGAAGGCGGTTCATAGTGCTCTCCTACAGAACACAGTGTCCTGTAGGAAAGCAGTCTAGTTGTGCTGCCTGGTACAAGGGATGGCTGGCTATATGACGCAGTGCAGTGCCTGAGACCATGAAGAAACAGTTTCCTAGGGAAGAGGGGTCATTTGTGTTGGTATAAATGGGGGAATACCTAGGGCCATACACTCATGCCCACGACAAGACACATGTGCATAAAAGATCATGGAGGGGCCCTAATATTAAACTCATTGTATGGAAAAGCACACAGATCAGTTTGCAAGACTGGGAAAAGTGTTTTCTTTCTTCTTCTCTCTCTCTCTTTTTTTGGTTAACTCCTGGCATTCAAGGAAAGTTCCATCATAACAGTAGCTGGATACAAGCTTAAGGAACAGATACCTGAGTCTTAAATCCAAGCGATAACACATCAAAATATCAATATGTTGAGGTTTCAACAAAAGTTCCAAAACAAACATACAAAGAAACAGGAAATGATGGCCTAGGTAAAGGAGAAGATTAAAGCATTAGAAACCATCAATGAGGAGTATCAGACTGGCATATACCAGACAAAGACTTTAAAAACAAGGTCCTAAATATGCCCAAAGAGCTTAAGGAGATCATTGACAAAGAACTAATGTAAATCAGGAAAACAATAGACGAACACAAAGACATTATCAATAGATAGATGGAAATTACGAAGAGGAACCAAGCAGAACCGAAGACCACAGTAACAGAAACTAAAAATTTCTTATAGGGATTCAACAGCAGATTGGAGCTGGCAGAAGAAAGAATCTGTAAACTTGAAAATAAGACAATTGAAATTATCTAGTATGAGGAGCAGAAAGGAGAAAGAAAGAAGAAAAGTGAACAGAGCCTAAGGAACCTGTGGGATACTTGTGGGATACCTATATACACACTGGAGTCCTAGAAGGAGGAAGAAAAGAGAGAAAGGGGAAGAGAAAATATTCAAAGAAATAATGGCTAAAAACTTCCCAAATTTAACAGTAGACATGAATGTACACATCCAAGATGCTCAGTGAACTTCAAACAGTATAAACCCAGATAGAACCGACTCACACCACAGCATATTATAATCAAATTGCCAAATGCCAAAAATGAAGAAATAATTCTGAAAGCCCCAAGAGAAAACCAATGTGTCATGTACAAAGGAGCCTGAATAAGATTAAGTGCTGATTTCTCATGAGAAACATGGTGGCCAAAAGGCAGTTGGATGGCATATTTAAAATGCTGAAAATAAAAACTTGCCAGCCAAGAATTCTATATCTGGTAATACTGTCTTCAAAAATCAGGAGAGATTAAAGAAACAGATAGAAAATCTGAAGGAGTTCATCACCACTAGTCTGGCCCTACAAGAGATGCTAAAGAGAGTTCTGCAGTTTGAAAGGAAAGGACAACAGACAATAGATTGAAGTATGATTGATCTACTAAGTAAAGATCTCCCGTGAGGATTATGATATGGGTAAATATAAATGCCAGTACTGTTGTATTTTTGGTTTGTATCTCCACTTTTTACTTCCTATAGGCTCTAAAAGGCAAATACATAAAATGTAACGAGAAATCAGTGGTTTTTAACTCATAATGTAAAATCACGTAATTTGTGACAAGAATTATATAAAGGTGGAAGGATGGAGGGGTGTAGTAACATAGTTTGTGTATAATATTGAAGTTAATTTGGTATCAAAACAAACAAGACTGTTACAGGTTTAGGATTTTAAACATAAGCCCCATTGTAACTACAAAGAAAATGTCATAGAATATGCAAGCTGATAGAGACAGAAATTAGACTATAAGCTGCCAGGAACAGAGGGAATGAGAAGTTAATGCATAATGAGTGAAAGGTTTCTGTTTGCGGAGATGGGAAAGCTTTAGTAGTGGAAGATGGTGGGGGGGGCGGGGTACCATTATGTTGTGAATCAATTAATCCCATTGAATGGTATGCTTGGGAGTGGTTGAGATGAGAAAATTTATGTTGTAGTATGTTCCTACAATTTTAAAAAAGGGAAAGAACAACTAAAGAGACAATGACAATTAAATGCAATACATGATCCTGGATGGGATCTAACAAGGGAGAAAAGGCTCAAACAACTTTATTGGGCATATGAAAATATTGAACTTAAAAACTGAATTTAAGGTGGTTTTATAAGTGAATATCCTTGTTCTTAGGAAATGTACATGGAAATATTAAGTGTTCAAGGAGCGTAATGTATACAACCTACACTCAAGTATTCAAAAAATGGGTGGATGGCTGGATGGATAGAATGTGTCAAATGTGGCAAAAAGTTAAAATTGGTGGATCTGTATCTGGAGGAGGGGGTAAGAAAATATTGGCTTTCTCTCTTTGGGTTTATGTGATTTTTTTTTTTTGAAGAAGCAGCAAACACCACAAATGCCCCATTGGATGCCCGACAAAACTGGGCATCAATACATCAAGGATAAAGCCTAACCATCTCTTTGTCTTTGCTTACTATTTTCTAATTCAATATCCTGGTAGTATGTGTCCCACAGATGAAATCAGGTCTCCGGTCTCGGGTCTCAACCCCAGGGAAGCAGAGACTTAACCATCTTCTTTGGTGGTAAGGCAGGGCACTTGTTCTCACCAAACTTCAACAAATGGAAACTCTGCTTGTACAGAGGAAGGGAGGCAGGCAGGCGGGATGCAAGGAAGGAAGGTTAGATACTGAAGAGCCAAATGGGCAGCAGAAATGTCCTCTATGGCATCCCTAATTATGAATAGGCACTATAGTTTTCTGTTCCTGTGAAGTTAAGAAGTTCTGAGAAGAGAACTAACACCTACTATTCACATGAAAATGGGGCTATCAGGAGTATATCGAGAGAAGATAGCATTGCTCTTTTCTATGTCCCACCTTGAGATAAGTAACATCAAGAAATAAATTTAATTTGCCCTCCATATCTAAGGAATTAAGTTTTGCTTTAGTTTTACTTTTGAAATAAGCCATTTGTAAACGGACCTCAATGGATTCTTAGGGAGAACAGATGTTACTAAAACAGCTTTATGGAAAGTGGTTAATGTTCCCACCAAACCACTCTTCTTTCTCTATACCTTCAATAAAGTATTCAATTACTTTCATTGTTTCAACTACACTCAGATACAAATAACTTCCAAAATGTATTTCTAGTCCAGCCATCCCCCATACTTCTAACATATTTTCAGTTGCTATCTGGATATTCCAGAACATGTACAAAAATCTTATTGTTTTCTCCCTAGCCTGTGTCTCCTTTATTTCATTTTATCTCAGTGTTCCTGTTATCAACATACACTATTCAAGCAAAAATACTGAAAGTTGTATTTACTTCTTCCTTCCTCTTATAGGCAGTTGTTGATGTACTTCAGACTTTTAACATCTCTCACCTGGACTTCAGCAATATCTCCCAACCCCTCCCTGACTCCAGACTTGTTCCCTTGAATCCAAGAAGGATCCATCTACAACATAAAGAAATAAAGCTATATCACTCCCACTGCTCTTTAATAGGATCCATCTACAACATAAATAAATAAAGCTATATCACTCCCACTGCTCTTTAATAGGATCCATCTACAACATAAATAAATAAAGCTATATCACTCCCACTGCTCTTTAATAGACATGCAAGACCATCTGTAATCTGACACTAGCCTCCCTCTCCAAACTGATTTCTTGCTTACACCTCCTGTAAGTTCATCAATGCTGATCTGGTCATCTTGCCTGAAGCAGGAGAAAAGACAATTACAAAGACATGGAGAGAAGACTGTGACCAGTACAGTCAAGATACATTTGCTCTTTCCCCACCCAACCTCCCTCTGCCAATAATACCAAAGAAGAGCCTAGAAGAGGGCGGGTGTGGAAGTGTGAAAGACTAGAGCACTCACTCCTGAGTTGCCAACACAACACACGTACACATGCACACGCACGCTCACCCACACATGACTCTAACCCTCCTAAACCATGATGGAAGTCTGGATTAAGTTTCAAAGAACAAAAATTACTAGAATATTGTGGAATCTCCCCAAGACATAATTAAGAACTGATAAAGGAAAATGAGAAATAGCACAGTTGAAAGTAATGATTTTACAAAATAAAGCCAGTTTATGTTTAAATACCAGAGAATTTAGACTCTTCAACAAACTGATTACATTCCATTTAGGTACTATCTCCTTCTCTTTTAGGGATTTTTTCATAATCTCGATTATAGCACTTACTGTCATGTTTTTGTCTCCCCTTTTGAGCTGTGAGCCTCTTTTAATGGCAAGGATTGTGCTTTTTTCACCTTTGTATCTCCAGCATTTTAACACATTGGGTGATACATAAGTAGGTATCAATAAATGAGTGT
This sequence comes from Choloepus didactylus, assembly GCF_015220235.1. Taxonomy (NCBI): domain Eukaryota; kingdom Metazoa; phylum Chordata; class Mammalia; order Pilosa; family Megalonychidae; genus Choloepus; species Choloepus didactylus. The sequence continues at coordinate 116,543,282 of NC_051312.1, read as the reverse complement.
GGCAGGAATGAGTGATGGATGATTGATTCAATTAATGAATTACCCAAAATGCTGAATCACAGTGATTAATTTTAAATGACTTCCAGTGTTGCTGACATTTTTCCGTTTTTCAGGCTTTATTAATTATTTCCCTATTTTTTTAGTGTAAAATATGTTGAGATTGAAAACAGTATATTATCCTAATACTTGCATTTATTTTCATATTTTCAACACTACGTATTTTCAACATTTTTGACATAAGTAATTTTTGTGATCATTTTATTTTTTAATTCTTTTGTAGGTTTTCGAAACTTACACATTGATGACCAGATAACTCTCATTCAGTATTCTTGGATGAGCTTGATGGTGTTTGGACTAGGATGGAGATCCTATAAACATGTCAGTGGGCAGATGCTGTATTTTGCACCTGATCTAATACTAAATGAGTAAGTAATTCTTATTGATAGCTTAAGGGATATGTGTAAGACAGTCTTACAAATTATATTTCAATAGATGATCATACATTTAATGTCCTAAATGATAGAATTTTCCTGACATTTTCTTAGAATTACTTCAGAAATACAGCTTGATATGACAATACCAATAAAACTGTATTACTTTATTAGTAATTTGATATTTGGAGCTTTTTCCTTTTGCTTCATTATTTATTGTAGTTGTCACCAATCCAATTTTTTAAACTTCAAAAATCTATCAAAAATAAATTTAAATTCACAATTAAATGTATAATTATCAAATTAGAGTTTCATATGTGATGCTAATGAAGACAGTGAAGTAAATCAGAAAGATTTTTGCTTGAAAGTATTGATATACCTTCAGAATGTAAAAACAGTATCTCTCTTCCAAAGGAAAACTCACATAGGTAATTTATGTTAAAAATTGAAAGATCAGTATTTCAATTTTCTTGATTATGTTTCAATTACTGTAATTAATTAATTTCTATATAACCTTAAGCTGAATAAGAATCTTTTCATGAAAATATTTAAACTGTTCTAACGATGGATACTGATTCAGATTATATAGCTTAATAGCCTTCACTTGTATAGGTCCTTCCTTTTCCATTCTTTCTCTGAATTGTACACAATATTTTTATATATATATATATATATAATATAAATAAATAGAGAAAATATATATAGGAAAAAGTCAGTGAATAAAGCATTTCTTTAACTCTACAACTGAGCACATTCTCAACTCCTACAACTTTGCCCTCCTTTCTTGGTTTAAGTATTTAAAGTGTGATGATAAAAGTAAGAAACAACACTAATATTGGTCAATGTGTATTTCCTTTGATTTTCTAACTTTAAAATTTCTTAACATCAAAAAAAAAAAGCTTAGATGTTTACAATTTCAAACAGTGAGTTTATTATAAGAAGCAGTATTCTTACTAAATAACTATGATTATTCCCAAAATCATACTCCCTGACAAACTACATGAACACATAAACTGACACTGTTTTTTTTTTCTTTCTCTTGCTTTTTCCTTTATGTTGCCAGACAGCGGATGAAAGAATCATCATTCTATTCATTATGCCTTACCATGTGGCAGATCCCACAGGAGTTTGTAAAGCTTCAAGTTAGCCAAGAAGAGTTCCTCTGTATGAAAGTATTGCTACTTCTTAATACAAGTGAGTACAAGTAACATAATAGAAGGTTTTATTTAATTTTAATTTATTAAAAAGTCTCAAACAATAATATGATCATATAATTATATACAAAGTATGAATCTTAGATTGCAACTGCAAAGGAGAAACACCCAGTATATTATCATAGAGATTAATAAAATTAGTTGATATTTCTCATAACATAATACTCATAATTCTCATAATGTAATAGCCTACCACATAATACTAAAATGGCCTATAAATTCAGCCAATTCTTTCTTTTTATATTTTAGATAAAATATGATTAAATGAATTTTTCATTTCATCTAATTAGGTATTGTAAACTTATTAATATTGTATAAACACAAACTGTGTTCCTCTCCATCTCCAGTCCCCAAATGTATGCACTCTATATAAAGTACACAGTTTTGTGCGAATTATTCTCATTATGTCAGGATAGGCTAACTGCAGTGACAAGTAACTACAGGTCAGTAGTATAATACAATAGCAGTTTATTCATCACTCACAGTCACAGTCCAGTGGGTGAGAAAGAAACACTCAGGCTGCTTCCATCCAGTGATTCCAACTCTTTCCTAGCAGCTTGGAGTCCTCATTGGATCTGGCTGGAAGATGAGCACTGAGTGAAAGGAGGTTTGGAGGCAAGGCTTAAAAGTGGCATGCATTACTTCCACCACATTCCATGGCCCACCTTCACTACAGGAGAGGCTGATAGATACAGCGTAGATGGAAGCCCACAAGAAAAACAAAATGGGGTATTTTGAAATAAATGGCCAACAGCAGGACTGACAGATATCCATTTCCTTCTTTCTGGTGTATAGGAACATAAATATTCCTGGCTCAATAAATAGCAACTACTACTACACTTTGTTCTCTGGATCCCCAAGGATCTGCATGGGAAAAGTTAAAAAAAAAAAAAAAAGATGTGGCTTTTCCATGCCGGGCAGGTTCAGCCCTAAAATTTACAAATTAATCAATCACTTAACTGGGTCACTTGAAAGAAAACTGCAGGGTGGTAAGACCTTCAGTTAAGAGTGAATCATGGGTCTTTCTCAGCAGCATCTTTGAAAGGACTTCTTTCTAGTTACCCAGTTCTCAGATGGCTGGAAGGTATAGGTCAGGAGGAGAGGCTGAAGGGCTTAACACTTAAAAAGGAAGATTTCCTCCTGAAATCTATGCAAAGATCAGTAAAGGATCTAAGGATCCATAGCCCTATCCCTCCACCTTTGGTGTCATATTTAGAGCAAAGTCCTTCAAACCTGTGTTGAAATAGCGTAAAGTGGACAAAGGTCATTGATATGAGAATGGCTGAAATATATTTAATATTACAGCAATTGAGCCCTATCCTTCTTTTCTTGATGGTAATAAGTCCCCTGGCAGTTATGTCAAAGAGGGTCCTAGATCTCTCAAATTACTTTATATCATTAACATAATTCTGTATTTATGGATAGGCTTCATTCTGCTGGAGTACCAAGCAACCTCAAAATCTCATTGGTGTAAAAAAAAATTTTTTTAAGATTTTTATTCTTCCCACTCTATGTCCAATGCAGATCAACAAGGGAGGTTCTGTTCATTGTCCTCACTCAGGGAACCAGGCAGATGGATGCTGTATCTTGACACATGCTTCTGTAGTCACTAAAGCAGTGGTAAGGGAAGGAAGTGACACACACATATGACTTTCAGTCACAGATCACTGGCTGAAATAAGGATCTTGGCCATTGTCACTTCAGGAAAAGGGAAAAACATAAATATTTGGTGAACAGTACTCATAATTTCTACAAATTCTAACCAAAATTTTAATGGGATTTTTTTTTGGGGGTGGGAGAACTTAGCAAAGCTATTGAAAATTCATCTTTAAATCTTGAAGAATAAAAAGATAAGCATTGCAAAAATGTTTAGGGAAAGGGAAATAGAAAACTACAATAATGTATACAGTGTGGAAGGAGAGTAGATGCACTGAAATGGTATTGGTTTTAGTTTCCTGGCTGCTAAGACACCTATCATATAATGGGTTGGCTTAACAATAGGAATTTATTGGCTCACAGTTTCAGAGGCTAGAAAGCTTGCTTCCTCCTGGCGTTGGTATCTTCTGGCTGGCCAGCAGTCTTCTGTCACAAGGCAATGCCTATGGCGACGTCCTTTCCTTTCTCTTACAAGTTCCATTAACTTCCAGCTTCTGGCTGTTCCCTGTTGCTTCTCTCTCTGACCTTCTCCATACGGTGCCCAGTAATAGGATTAAGAGCAATCTGATTCAGTCGGCCACACTGTAACTAAAAATAACCTAATCTACAGGTCCTACTTACAGTGTTTCACACCCACAGGAATGGATTAAGATTATATTTTCCTGGGGTACATAATTCAATCCCAAAAAGTAGTCAAGTCAGACAAATATATATTAGAACTTACTGTATTAGTGGAAACATCACCAATAAAGGAGCATGGAACAAATAAATATTATTAAGAAAAATAGCTTGATATTTAAGAAAAAATCAGTTTGAGCCCTTAAATACGTCCAGAGGGATTGAGGGTTAAATACATACACTTTAATCATTTAAAAAAAAACTAGAAGGAAAATAGGCATTCCCTATTCTGAGATGATTTTCTCATCTTTTGAAGAATAAATGCAATGGGAAAATGGCAAAGAAAAATTTTAATGACAATACTTAAACCTCTCGTCTGCCATTAAAAATTAAAATACATTTCCCCATATAAAGATGGCAGATTGGATATTGTTTAGTTTCCCAGCTGCTAAAACAAAAACCATATAATGGGTTGACTTTAACAATGGGAATTTATTGGCTCACATTTTGAGGCTAGGGGAAGTTCAAAATGGAGGCATCAGCAAGGCGGTGTTTTTCCCCCTGAATTCTCTGGTGTTCTGCGAATGGTTGCCAGAGATCCTTCGGGCTCCTTGGGTTTTCCATCACTTGGTGATATCGTTCCCTTTCTCTTCTGGGTTCTGTCGACTTCTGGCATCTTGCTTCTCCATGGATTTTCTGTTTCCATGTCCAATTTCCTTTGCTTAAAAGCACTTCAGCCATATTGGACTAAGGCACACTCTCATTCAGTCTGCGCACAGCTTAACTAACAGCATCTTCAAAGGTCCTGTTTCCAAATGGGTTCACAGGCCCAGGGATTGAAACCTGAGCATGCCTTTTGTTGGGGACATGATTCAGTCCTCAGCAAACACATAACTTAAACATTGTTCCCTCTGAGACTATGCTAAAATATTATTACAGGAATTTTTTAAAGGAATAAAATCAAAAGGTTAGAGAGAAGGGAGAGGAATCAAGTAACAAAATGCCACAAGCTGGTAAGCACAGAACCAAGAAGGCTGGATCTTAAGCCAGGAGTGTGGAAGGCCAAGAAGCAGCTCGATATGCATCACTGAACCTCTAGATGTGCTGGATTTGGTGACATCAGTGATTTCTCGAAATGAGAGAGAATGTGGAGTTGAAAACAGTGAGTTTTGTTAAAGGTCTGTTTAAGAAGAAGTTACTTCCCAGACTCTCTTCCATATTTTTCTCGAAATGAGAGAGAATGTGGAGTTGAAAACAGTGAGTTTTGTTAAAGGTCTGTTTAAGAAGTTACTTCCCAGACTCTCTTCCATATATCACCCAACCAAACAACTGTTCCCTCTCCAACTCAGAAAGAGACTATAGACTTATTCTCTGGAGAGAATATAATAGAAGGTCTCTGGGTTGGTGAACTACGGGCACTTTTGCGGGGGAGGGGGGAGCATTTTATGGAAAACATTAAGATTATATACTAAATGTTGAGAAACCACCACCCCCACCCCCGTTTCTTTACCCTGCCTGTCTCTAAACCAATTGTCATCCAGGATTATATTCTCAAGATGGGAGAATGAAAGATTCTTCTGTATAGACTCTGTTTAGACCCAAAGAAAAAGAACTAAATATTCGGACAGGAGAGTTTCTCTTTGAAAGAGCTCAACCAGATTGCCTTACAGGAAAGCCCATAGTTGACATACACTACCCATTCAAACAGAACTGCCAATCAGTTTTTTTAGTTTTCCACTCTTGAATATAAGCAAACATCCAACATCTGAGGGATGCCGTTGACATGAAAGACAAAAGCAAAACAAATAAGATAATAAAAAAACCTTGGAAAAAACAGAGACCAGAGAGATGAAAACTTCAAAACAGTAAAAAATCTATTCCTTCTTAAAAAGTAAACAGAACATATTGCATCCACAAAGATAAACAAAACATATTGCATCCACAAAGACTCAGATGCTATAAACAAGGAATAATACTTAAAAAGGAAAGAACTCTTGGAAATTAAAAAATATGAGAGCAGAGTTAAGAAATCAATAGAGGCACTGGTAAACAAAGTTGGAAAATCTCTCAGAAAGTAGAATAAAAAACAAAAAATATGGAAAATCAGAGTTAAGCAGGAAGTCCAAAATCCAAATAGTAGGTCTAGAAAATAGGAACAAAATACTTGAGAAGAAATCATTAAAAAAAATTTAAAGAAAAATTTTCAGAATCAAATAATAAATAACATTTTTTTTAGAGTCTTGACCATGTCTTGCACTGTTCTAAGTGCCTTACACATGTTTTAACTTATTCAATCCTAACAATAACTTGATGAGGTAAATAAGGCACAGAGAAGTTACTTTAACTTGTTCAAGGTCACACAGGCATTAAATGGTGAGCCCTTTGGGTGAGCCCTTTGACCCATGATGTTCTGGTACATACTCTGGCACAGTTAAATGATATGACTGCCACTCTGAAAGATTAAGTGCCCAGCAGGTACTAGACAGCACATCAGTAGGAGATAGTGGAACATAGGGCAGAAGGAGAATATCCCAACAGCTTCCAGAAAGAACAAGATATTAACAGAGTCAATAATCAGAATGGACTTTGACTCATCAGAAATACTGGAAACTAGAAGACAATAAAGTGATGCCTTCCCAACTCAGAAGGAAAATTATTTTGAACCAAGAATTTATACCCATCCAAATTATTAATTACAGGTATTAAGTATAAGAATAATCTAAGGACATTTTCAGACATGCAAGGTCTCAAAAAACTTATCTAACCCTGCACTTTTTCCCAGGGAATAACAGAGAGAAGAAACACCATGATGAAGGAGCAGATCAAGAAAGAGGATATAGTATCCAGGAAACAGGGGCTCATATCCAAATAAAATGTAAAGATAATCCCCAAGCTGAAGGGAGATCCAAAATGAAATTCATACCATGGAACTAGAAATAAGTCAAGATCAGAGCAGATCAAAGGATCTGCAAGAAATATCTCAAAAAAATATGAAATTGATGTGTCTGAATATATTGAGAAGAGATTTAAACAACTGAGGAAGAATTTGAGAATGAATTAGATATTATTATTAGAAATTAGAATTAGAAAAAATAAGCAAAGAAACATGGCAGTTATTAACTCTTAGGAAAACAAAAAGTTGTACTGAAAAAATAGATCATAATATATGCTACATGGCTTCACTGTGATACCATTTTACATAGCTAAAATAAACACCAAATGTTGACACCACCAATATTATGAAGACATTGGAAATACGAGGAATAGGAAGGGTGTGTGTGTGTGTGTGTGTGTGTGTGTGTGTGTGAAATACGAGGAATAGGAAGGGTGTGTGTGTGTGTGTGTGTGTGTGTGTGTGTGTGTGTGTGTGTGGTATGGTTGTAATGTTAGATCCGGGAAAGGAGGTATGGAAACAGAGATACAGCCTCATTTTCCATATTGGAAAGTTAAAAATAAAAATGAAAAAATCAAGAATCAGTACTATAAGCATGCTATTCAAGCTATAGAGGGAACTAGTGAAAGAAATAGCTAAAAGATTTGAAAGTGTTTGATACTGGAGCATGGAAATTGGTAGGTTGCCTGGGCACTAGTATTTTACTGTAATAAGCCTTGCAAAACTGTGATAAAATATTGAAAAAATAAACTTTAAGCAACAAACTTAGGAAAATATTTAAAATATATTTTAGGCCCTGTAGATAAATGAGTACAAAAGAGAAAACTGCCAAAAAAAAAAAAAAAAAAAAAAAATACAGATCACTAATAAACATAAGAAAATTGTTCAACCTCACTAATAATTTGAGAAATGCAGAAGAGATACATTTTTTTGGTCCATGTAATTAGCAGAGATTATTTTGAATAACAGTACTCAATACTGGGCACAAAACAGTTAAATAGTCAGAAGTTTGGCAATGTATATCACAATGTTAAGAAAATTAATACTTTTTTGTCAGTAATTCCACGTCTAAAGATACATTTTAATTATGATTTAAAAAAATCAGAAATAATAATATTCATCATAAGCATCATTTAGGTTAGTAAAATATTCCAAATGCCAAATAATAAATAAAACAAATTCTATTTCCTATGTAAGTAGGAGGAAATATGAGAATTACAATGTTCAATTTTGAAGACTTCTGAATGATATAAATGAATGTTCTCAATATAATGCCCAAAATATTGGGGTATAGATTTCAGGTCATTTATATTTTTCTATGCATTTCATATATTTTCTAAAATATTTCCAATAAATGTTATTTTAAAATTAAGTAAAAATTAAAGTTTCATATTTTTTTTAAAAAAGTTCATTTTTAAAATGGTATCTGGGTAACTGCCCTCACTCTGTGACTCCCAACTTGCTGCTAAATACTTACAAGGATTCCTAAAAACTTAAAACACTGAAAATGGGGACTAGGAATCAACAAGAATCTGACATCTGAAACTGGATGCCATAATTAAAATACCAATAAATTGTGGTAAAGGGGTCAAAGTGAGTAGTCAGAGAAAGGTTGATGGTATAGTTAGGGCAGTTTCCTGAAATCTAGGGAAGAGAGTGAGAGAGGAGGTATAAATTTAGGAGCTATACCCAGGAGCACAGAGATGAGAGTCTTGAGGACCGAGCATCATCTCCTGGGATTATGTCTTGGTGACTGATATTAAAAGGATATGAGGCAGGATGAGAGTAGGCCTCATTTTCTCTTAGAGCAAGGAAGATAAGTGGTTCAAGTTCTGGTCCTGAACACTTAAGTGGAGGGACAACAGCTTCTGGTTACTATTTGTTTCCAACTCTTGACAGCCCAGTGGGAAAATAGTACTTCAATAACCAACAGAAATACGAATTTTATATGCATATTTAAGAGTGAAGGAGATATGGGGATTGGTTGGGAACCCTGACGAGCATTTATGAAGGTCTGAAATGACTGCTATATGGAGAGAAGTGATCATAGATTCATGGATATACATATGGTGTATACATACAGATGTACACACAAGGAGTTAACTTTTCAGTTGAGCACATATGGCAACAGTCACCGTTGTCAAAATTACTCATAAACATCTCTTTATATTCAAGATCTGGGCTCTTAAAACTTAAAAACAAAGAATAAACTTTTTGGTTTCTCTTTGATTTCTATCTTCGGCATTCTTTTTCCAAGGGTAATTAAGGCAAGTTCTGGTTAAGGTGCAGGGTATCTGTTGGGGGGTTTAAAAAAAAAAAAAGAATTATTTCTCTTTCTTTGCTGTGAGCACACCGTTAACTTTGATTAAATTAAGTGCAGTTCTCTGTAAAACACTGCTGAGGGTTAAGATCATAAATGTATGGTATGACAAATCCAAAAGATTATATGATTTGTCTTTTGGCAATCTGGACACAGCTTCAGAAAAAACAAGATGCTTCATTTAAGGTTAAAGGTTTGTTTGTAGAACAAGTGCAGCCAAAGAAAAAGGAAGCAAGGAAGGAAGCTGGGGGTTCTAGTAATAGAGATGCTGAAGAAATTGCCCAGAACATGTTGCTTAGATAATTGACACTATAAGGATCTAAAAGATTTAGGAGGAAACCTATGGGGAAATTGACAATGTAATGGAAATAACCATTAGAATAGGAAATTGTGCCTAATATCTGGAAATATAAATTAAATATGAATTAAAGATTTCAGAGATAAATGTCTCAAATTAACAGTTGACATCATAATGGGAAAAGAGGCTTTCCCATTAAAATCAGGAATAAAACAATGATATTTGCCACCACTATTATTATTTAATATTTTTCTGGATGTCATGGACAATGCAATGAATCATGGTGGGGAAATCAAATCATTCCAAATGAGAGGCAGAGATGAGAGCTACAACTATTGGAAAGGAGGAAATGAAAATTGTATTTGAATATAGTATTGCTCTATACCAGAAAACTAAAGATAATCAACCAACACTGTTAGAATTAAAAATAGATAACCAAGTGGTTGGATATAAAAGAAATATTCCAGTATCAACAACTTTCTCCACTATCAGCAGGAAGGAATTAGGATATTTAATGAAGCAATACCAAATTACAACAAAGTATCCAGAATAATCTTAATTAGAAATATTTGAGACTTATATGAAGAAAATGAAACTTGACTGAGAGATGCAAAATAGGGTTTGAATACATCAAGAGGCCTACTATATGGGAAGAATAGATACAGAAAGCATGTTAATTGTTTGCAAATTAATTTATAGTTTTAACACAACTCCAAAGAACATTTAAATGGCAATATTCTCTTAAGAACTTAGGAAAATGATTTCTAAAATTCACCTGGAAAAATAAATAGAAATCAAAAGCTGAGAACATTTTGAAAAGGAAGAGTTAATAAAGAGGTCACGCCTTACTATATCTTGAAATATATCAGAAAGATATAATAATTACATCACTAATGGTAGTAGAGTAGACATATAGATCTGTAAAACAGAGGAGGAAGTCCAAAACCAGTCATTCTCTATATAAGAATTTTATATATTATTTCATCCATTCAGTAGATATTAATTGAAGAACTGTGTACTTAATACTTGTTGCTAAGAGTTACAGATATAATAGCAAAAACAAACAAACAAACAAAAAAACCCAGCACAGTCTATTTAGTAAAGTTGAAATCTTTGGGAAATTATTTTATTACATGATATAGGGTAATTGGTTAGTTTTAGAGAAAGAAAATCTATTTAGACAATCACTTCATATTGTACATCAATGTAAAGCAATTAAAGAGTTCACTATCAAAAGTCACACCATACCAAGGTTGAAAAAAATGACAATATTAACTTTATTAATTATATTTAAATTTTATTAAATGAAAAATATTAAATATTAATATTTCATTTCTCAGTGGGATTTTTGAAAGCTTGAACACTATGGCACAAAACACAAAGCAAAGAGATATAATTACGTAAGATAAAAAGTGTATGTCAATTATAAAATTTACAAGTAAACTGGAAAAAATAATTTCAATAAACTTAACAAAAGCAGGATCAATATTCTTAATATATTAAAAGCTCATACCATCAGAAAGAAAAACAAATATACTGGTGGAATAACAGGCAAGGGCATGAACAGTTCATTAAAAAGAAAACACAAATGGCTAATAAACACAGATAAAATTATTCAATCATACTTGTAATTAAAGATATCAAATTAATATATCAAAACACTATTTTTGAGCTATCAAATTAGCAAAGATAGAGAACAACACAAAATACTGTTGAAAGACTAGTCAAGCAACTCTCATTCTCTGCTGGTCAGAAGTAGAAATTGATACAACCTTTTTGGTGATGTTATAATGCTAAGTTAGAAAAAGAAGAGAAGCTAGATGCAAAACTTCATATACAGTATAGTTTTTTATAAAACTGGAAATAAATACACCAAAATAATGTAAATAATAATGTTTCTTATTATTATAGGTAATTTTGTTCTTTGTGCTTCATTATCCAATATTCTACAATAAACATATGTTTTCTTAATAAGAAAATAAAACATAAAACGATTTCATAGATGAAAGAATTCCAGGTAGCGATAAAGTCTAGGGTGTGTCTCCATGGATGCCGAAGAATAGTTAATGTTTAGGACATTTGGAGTTGAGAAGCTCAAAAGGCTGGGTGGCCAGGGTGTCAGGTGTGAGGTCCACTAGACTCAGAAATCCCTCAGGGAAGGCAAAGTTCGTGATGAAATAAAGCAAGAACCAGAAAGTCAACAGTAGATGAGAACAACAAAGGAGGGTGGAGGGTGGTACTGCCAGAGTAAAAAGTCTCTAGAAAGAGAAAATCTTTGCACCAGGCTCAACTAGGAGTGGAAGCAGCAGTCAAGAGCCCAGAGGACGCTGAGCCTTCTATGTCCTCTCCCTTCTCCCTCCACCACCTAGTCAAGTCAGGAGAAAAGAACTCCAGAGCGCAGCAAGAGCAGGAGTCTTCTTAAGGACGATCCAAATTTAGGTTAAGGGAAGGAAATAGAAGGCTTTTATGAAAGGTTGAGAATGTAAAGAATTTGTTTAATCACAAAATATAGCTACAAGGGGGCACAGAGGAAGAGTTAGGAAGTATTACAGGCGTGCAAGTCAAGGAAAGGATGTAGAAAGCATTAAAAGAATGACAGAATTCAGTCTTAGTGAATTGGGTGTTTTGAGCTGTACTGAAGGAACACAGAAATGGGATACTTAGCATTCCAAAGAAGATCTTATGTAAAGTTGTTTGTCACCACAACTGAGGCTCCAAGTTCTGGAGAGTGGAAAGTGGTTATCAATTTGATGGGATAAGTAGTTGGGGCTTTCTGTCCAGTTTCCAATTGAAGCACTGGTTAAAAGTTACTTTTGTGCCCTTGCACAGACCAAATTCACATTTTTGTAGAAAGAAAAATTTGACCCAGGGTCCTTTCATTTCCTTGTGAATAAGCAGCCAGCCTCTTCCTCTCCCTGCCAGTTTGACTTCTACAGTCCAACCTGCTGTATGGTTCCACAGTGTTACTTTTTGTGTGTTTTAAATAACCTCTTAATTCCATGTAATTTCTCTTCAGTAGTAAAAATTAAAGTTATTATATACTGCACATTATATCCTTAGTGAATATTTGCATCTGTACAAAGATTTACAGGTGGACTTGGGAAGACCTGCCATATGCCCATATAATCTAAATCATTTCTCGACTTTACTATTGACAATTCTGGCACCAGCGTTACTTTATTATATTCTTCAAGCATCTTGACTTCATATGCACAGTAGAAAAATCTCAAAATTAACATGAGAAGTCTAAAGTAGGCAAGGTTTCCAAATTCACCAATAATAGTACTAGCCTAAGCTAGGTTTTAAAGAGCAATTATTTGATTTCATGTATATCTTAATGCTGATTAGAGTAGTTCAGAGATTTTTGACCCTGGCATAAGGCTTAGAGAACTGATAACCATATCTTTAAATCTAGTGTTATTAAACTTCAGGTAAGAGAGTCCAGTAGTAGAATAGAAGATATAAAAATAGAGACTACAAAATTGCTTCATGAGAAGTATATCTGAATACACCTTATACAACCCAAGTACTTAATAATATGTCATCAACTATGGTAGTAAGATAAAGCATTTGTAAATTAAAATTTCAAAGATCTCAATCTTTTTTATACATGCACTTTCTTAAACAACAGAAAAAATGACAAGTATTACTCCTTCTTCATATAGACCATGAGTTTTTTACTGGACTATTTTAATAGAAGACAGGGTGTAGGAGAATGATCTTTGGGCACAAGAATATTGTCAAGGAATAAAAGTGGGTAAAACATAAATGTAAAAAATAATACACTTCCAGCCTAAAGGCTGATTCAGAAATATTCTCAACAGTAATATAGATTTTATATGTATTGAAGAAAGTCATCGAGGAGATGGGCTATAATTAATTAGAACATGTTTTAACACAAGTGACTCTCTTGTTTATTAAGTGAATGTCTTCCAGAACTTTTATTTATTGTATTTTAAAAATATATACAGCCACTTTTGTTGCTTTTCTCCTAACATCCCACCTTCTATGGTTCCTCAATTTTTGACAATGTAGTATTTTTCAAAATATAACCCCTAAAGTAGGAACAAGATTACAGTGAGAATATACTTTAAGTTCTGCAGTTGCATTTGTAGGATCCCTGTATTTGGGGGATGCAGAATCAGAAGATGCTGGGAGCTATGCATATACCTGCCATTGTTGCTGTTGTGGCTTGTCCAGCCTTTCCCCTGACCTCCCCTTATCTGCTACCCTGCTACACGGCCAGCTTCGTTTCACCAGACCCAGAGTCAGACAGTTTTCCAGCCATTCTAGTACCTATCTGACATTGATCAGGCTATCTAAAAATAAAGCAGTCTGGCTCTAAGTATGTGTCCTGTCACAGTCAGAAATTTAGCAGGTACTCTGTGTGGATAAATTTAAAATCAATTTGGTACAGTATCTAACTTCAGCATATTAAAAATAGGTTGAAATGGAAGTATCTGCTGATAAAAACTTAGCCTTAATTGTTTTTTAATTATTGAAGCTCCCTTGTTAAAATAGTTTAGCATATGCATAAAAATAAAATGTCCTGCCTCCATGTCTTTTTTAATATACATCATGGTAATTTTTTAAATCATTTTCATAATGACTCATTAAAGAAAGTTAGAATCTTTTGTTTTGTTTTGATTCTGATAAGAATATTGTTATGTCTTTAAAGGGGACCAAAATAGCATCTCTCTTCCTAGACCAGGTTCTGAACCAATTGAGATATAAAAGAAAGCAGTAAGGCATTATGGTTACATCTGACACCTTTGTTACCGGTAATTATTGAACCTAGGACACAGGCAGTGCACAGGACAACATGAGCAACAGTTGGACAGCTCACTCCCAAAACAAACGGAAGAAGATGGACTATGCCTGCCTAGTGTTTTCTTTTTACAGAATGGTTAGATAGAGTTCCCTCTTTAAGAGAAGGAAACATCAGAACTTGGAAAGATAACCCCACAACATTTACATAAAATATGGCAATTTTCATGTACTTATCAAATTTAATTTGCTTGGGATTTTTGTCCATTTCATCTAAGTTGTCTAGTTTGTTAGCATACATTTGTTCAGAGTACCCTCTTACGATCTTTTTTATTTCTTTGGGATCTGTGGTAATGATCCCTCTCTGGTTTCTGATTTTATTTGCAATCTTCTCTCTTTTTGTCTTTGGCAGTCTAGCTAAGTGTCAATTTTATTGAACTTCTCAAAGAACCAACTTTTGGTTTTATTGATTCTATGTTTTTTTTTCCTCTCTCTCTATTTCATTTATTTCTGTTTTAAAGTTTCTTTCTTTCCTTTTGCTTGCTTTGGGATTAGTTTGCTGTTCTTGCTTTAGTTCCTCCAGGTGTTCAGCTAGGTCTTTGGTTTTAGTTCTTTCTTTTTACTGTAGGCATTTGGAGCTTTAAATTTCCCTCTCAGCACTGTGTTAGCTGCATCCCATAAATTTTGATGTTGTGTTCTCATTTTTATTTGTCTCAAGGTATTTACTGATTGCTCTTGCAATTTCTTCTTTGATCCACTGTTTCTTTAAGAGCATGTTAACCTCCATATATTTGTGAAATTTCCGGTTCTCCAGCTGCTATTGATTTCCAGCTTCATTCCTTTATGATCAGAGAAAGGGCTTTCTATAATTTCAATCTTTAAAATTTATTAAGACCTTTTTTGCACCCCAGTTTGTGGTCTATCCTGGAGAGAATATTCCATGAGCACTTGAGAAGAATGCATATTCTGCTGTTTTGGGGTTCAATGTTCTATATATGTCTGTTAGGTCTAGTTCATTTATCATATTATTTACGTCCTCTGTTTCCTTATTGATCCTCTGTTTAGATATTCTATCTATTGAAGAGTGTGGAGTGTTAAAGTTTCCCACCATTATTGTAGAGACATCTACTACTCCCTTCAGTCTTGCCAGTGTTTGCCTCATATACTGTGGGTCACCTTGATTAGATGCATAAATATTTGTGATTGTTATTTCTTCTTGGTGAATTGCCCCTTTTATTAATATATAGTGTCCTTCTTTGTCTCTTATAGCATTTTTGCATTTAAAGTCTATTTTGTCTGATATCAGTATAGCAACCCCAGCTTTTGTTGGGTTATTGCTTGTGTGGAACACCTTTTTCCAGCCCTTTACTTTCAACCTATTTGTATCTTTGGGTCTAAAATGAGTCTGTTGTAAACAGCACATATGGATGGATCAGTTTTTTTAACCATTCTGCCAATCTGTGTCTTTTATTTGGGGAGTTTAATCCATTAACATTCAATGTTATTATTGTAAAGTCAGTACTTATTTCACCCATTTTATCCTTTGGCTTTTATTTTTGGATCTATCTTTTTTATTCTCTTTTTATCCTTTTAGTAACCCTTACTTATTATCTTCATTTCTATCCTCTCCTCCAAGTCTCTCTCTCCTTTATTTTTTTCAGCCAGCAGAACTCCCTTTAGTATGTCTTATAAAGCAGATTCTTAACAATTTGTTAATGAACTCTCTCAGCTTGTGTTTATTTCTGAATATTTTAAACTCTCCCTCATTTTTGAAGGACAGCTTTGCAGGATAAGGAATTCTTGGTTGGCAGTTTTTCTCTTTCATTATGTTAAATATATTGTACCACTGCTTTCTTGCCTCCATGGTGTCTGATGAGAAGTCAGCACTTAGCATCATGTGGCTTCCCTTATATGTGGTGAAACACTTTTCTCTTGCTGCTTTCAGTATTCTCTCCTTTTTGGCATTTGACGATCTGATTAGTATGTGTCTTGGAGTGGGTCTATTTGGATTTATTCTGTTTGGAGTATGTTGGGCTTCTTGGATTTGCAACCCTTTTATAAGAGTTGGGAAATTATCATCCATTATTTCCTCAGATATCCTTCCTGACCCTTTCCCCTTCTCCCTTCTATTCTTCTGGGACACCTGTGATGTGTATGTTTGAACATTTTGTGTTGTCACTCATTTCCCTGAGGCCCTGCTCAAAGTTTTCAATTTTTGTCTCCATTTGTTATTTTGTCTGCTTGAATTTGGTTGGTCTGTCTTCTAGCTAGCTGATTCTTTTTTTCTGCCACTTCAAATCTGCTGTTGTATGTCTCTAGTATATTTTTAATTTCATCTGTAGTGTCTTTAATTTCCGTAAGGTCTGTTATTTTTCTATGTATTCTTTGAAATTCTTCTTTATGCTCACCTAGTGACTTTTTAATATCCTTTATTTCTTTTTCCATCTCATTGGGGAATTTGTTTAGGGGATTTGTTTGAATATCTTTGATTAGTTGTTCCAAATTCTGTGTCTCCTCCTACTTTTTAATTTGTTTTTTTTGGGCTATATCTTCTTGAGTTTTAGTAGGCCTTCTGGGTTTTTGCTGATATCTGGTCATTTGATTATCTTGATGGGTCTATTCTGAAGGTCAGTTTCTCTCTCTTGCCTAGGATTTAGTTGTTGCTTGGGTTTGTATTAGGACCATTGGGTCATCAGTGTTACCCAGTCACAATAGGGCCAGGTACCTGTGGAGGGGACCTAGATCAGCTCCAGTAGGCCTGTGATAGAGTCTGGAAAGGCTCCAAAAGGCCCTTCTTTTTTCCCCTGCACTTTCCAGCCTGCCCAGAAGATGGCACTCTGAGGTTACTTATTCCTCTTCTGAAGCAGGTTAAATCATGAAGCCCAGTAGCATGCGACCTGTGGGATCCTGTTTTCTCACTTTGCCTGCCAATATCTGGCACAGTATTGGGCTGTGTCCCCCTCTGCATTTTAGGCAGAGGACTCCCACAGCTGCCCCAGTCTTCAGCCATCCCCCAGGCAAGGGCTGGGCCATCTGTTGCTGCTCCCCTCAAGGGTGGGGGATGGGCACCAGGAGCCATGGCCAGAATTACAGTCTTTGCTCACATTTTCTCAGTCTCTTCATCCTGTACCTACCTGGCCATTGAAATGTCCTCACCTGCCCCAGGTTCTCACACAGTTGACTTGGACAGTTTCTGCCTGGCTACTTGCTGTTTTGGGTACAGAAGTAGGTTTTTCTGTTTCTTCCCTAATCCTCCATTTTGGAAGCTCCTCCTTGGGGTCCTTTTGTTATTCATCACTCCTCTGCAGCTTCTTTCCTTGGGTCTCTGTGGATTTGGGTCTTTGTGTCTGGATATACATGGAGATCCATCTCCCTGCAGTGAGATGGATTTCCTGGTGGGAAGTGGGAGGGATCCCAGCCACTGCCTCTGGTCACTTCCTAAGCTGTGTGGGACCGAGTGAGAGGGAGAGAAGAGAACCAACCAGTCCGGGATAAAACGTTCCTACCTGATATCTTCCTCTTTCTTCAGTTCAGTTGTTCGTGGGATCCCTTTCCAATCTTTACCTTCCTCCAGAGTTCTAAGCATGCGAGAGCTGTCCCTTTTTTACTGAATCTCTGGGTAGCGATTTTCAGTGGCTGTCTTACGTTGTTGCCATGTTGAGGATGTCACTCCTGCATGGGATATTTTTTTAGTTTGTGATTCACACAAGTATATTGTATTTTAGTAGACATAGTTAATATTTCATGTGAATATGAACCTAACATCTTGGGGTTGCAGATATAAAAATATCTGGACATTTAGAAATACCCTGTTATTTGTCTGTCCTTTTTCATCCAAGCATTTGGTAAAAAGAAAGAAAATAAAAGGCCAACACACTTGTAGTTATCAACTAAATCAAACCAAGTATTTGAGGCAGGATTATAAAATAAGATCAGATGAACTTTTGAACATGCGCTAAGTTAAATGTATAATCTACGGATTCAGCTCTAAAATAGGTGTCAAAATTGTTCCTTAACTCACCTAGTTGTTCTTGTTATAGTCTTCTTTCTAGTGAACTATAAGCTTACATGTCCTAATGCTGCCAATAATGCTCTCTTTCCTAGTTATGATGCTTGTATCTAGCATTACATACCAGAAGAAATCATCGTTATATAACTCAGACATTTAGGTATACTATAAACTGCTAGAGTCATCTTTTTAAATGTAATGGCCCCTTGTAATTATCTTCTTACAGTTCCTTTGGAAGGACTAAGAAGTCAAAACCAATTTGAAGAGATGAGATCAAGCTACATTAGAGAGCTTATCAAAGCAATTGGTTTGAGGCAAAAAGGAGTTGTCTCTAGCTCACAGCGTTTCTATCAACTTACAAAACTTCTTGATAACTTGCATGATGTAAGTGTTTTCTAGAATATATCAATGATTATTCTCTGAATTTCTGTAACTTTTTAAATGTTAAACATAAATTTTAATTTATATGGCTCCTTCAAATTCATATTTATATTAATGTTTTAAAAGAGTATTTGTACCAGGGTCCTCAGAATTTATATTATGATTTTTCATTTTTCATGTAGGTCACCCACTTATCCTTTGATTAAGTAGTATCTTCACATTCTGGGGGTAATTTACTGGCTGAGAGAGATTGTGATACATTTTCCTGAATCTGTTCTCAAGTATTGTTGCCTAAGCAAGAGGAGATTGTATACTACAGGAAAAGCAAAGGTGTGAATGTGGAAAATAAGACTCTCATACTATATTTTGGAAGAAACTGCAAATTAAGAACATTGCTGATGAACAATCTGGTAAAATATAGCAAAAGTCAAAATTGGCATGCTTTTCAACTTTCTAATTTTTAGGATTTATCTTCAAAAATAATCTGGAAAGTATTTAAGATTTATATACTTATATAAAAGTTTTTCAACACAGCTTTGCTTATAATAGAGAAGATAAAAAACTAGAAATGCCCAGCCCCAGAAATGGATTAATAAAGTAGGATATATATTGGTTAGTCAACTGAATACAACTTTTATAGCTACTATGTCCAGAAACTACTCTAAAACAACTGTAAAGGCATAAAAAATCTCCCTACTCACCAGGATAAAGAAGGGAGAGGATAACAGAGATAAAAAATTTGGGATGTAGAAAGCATATGGTCAAGTGGCAAAACTGTGTTAACAGAACAAAGAAAGCTGAAGTTTAGACCTAAAAGGGGGAGCCAGCAAGAAACAGAAGAATTCAAACAGCAGAAGCCCAAAAAGATTAAAAAATTGAATGGGAGCTGCAAAGAAAAGGACTATTAAAAGTCTGTGTAATGAACAGCTGTAACCCCAGGTCCCCACACCCATATTGAAGGGCTAAGTAATTACTCCCTCCCCAACTCAGCAGAAGACTGAAGGTTTTCTATGTGGATAATAGGAACCAGGGAGGCTCTGAACTCAGGGTCCTGAGAGTGGGAGTTAAGATGCTATATTTAAATAGCGGACTTGGTAAAAATTTTCATACTGAATTGAGAGACCTCAGCCCTTTTCTCCTGCTTGATCCCAGAATAACTGTAGAGTTTTATCCCCTGACAGAGGATTAGAGGGTCCCTGATGGGAATCCTTACCAAACCCAAGAGAAAGACCTATAGATACTGACAGGGGCTCTCCTAATGAAAAGGTTTTCTTGCCCCCAACATACACACATGTGCTCTCCCATGTGCATACACACATAACTTTTGGTCAACTTTTTAAGCCTTACTCATAAATATAAACAGACAGCCAAGGATTTTGAGCCATTTGAGTAAAGCCTCTAAAATGACAGGCAGAAGGCAAAACAAACCAAAAAAAAAAAAAAAAAAAGAAAAAAAGAGTAACTTAAAGGAAAAAGTTCCAGTGCAGAGAACAGAAGAAAGCTTCAAAACTGTTAAGATCCTCAGAAATAAGAATGATATTGTATCTATGAACAAGAATAGAAAACATTAAAAAAAGAGGAACATTTAGCAAACAAGAAACATTCTTCAATAATTAAAAATAGAAGAGCAGAAATTTAAAATTCAATAGAAAAGTTAAAATATAAAGCTAAGGAAACTCCCAGAAAAAAAGTGGGGAAAAAAAAAAGATGAAGACATGTAAAATTGGAGAGAAGAGATATCAAAGCACATTACTGTAAAATTTCAGCATACAAAGAATGAAGAGAATATCCTAAAATACCCAATGAAGATTAAAAAATAAAACAAGTCGCATACAAATAATTATTGGACTTCTCAACAGCAACACTGGAAGCCAGAAGACAATGGAGCATTGCCTTCAGAATTCTGATGGGCCCAAAAAAAAAAACATATTCAATGAATTTTATACCCAGACAAACCTGTAAACACATTTGAGGGCAGCATAAAAGTATTTTCAGACATACAAGGCTGCAAAGAGTTTACCTCAAATGCAGCCTTTCCCAAGGACTACCAGAGAATGCCTTACAACAAAACAGTACAATAAGCCGAAGAAGCGAAGGATCTATCCGAAGAAGTGAAGTATCTAACCGAAGACATGCAGAGGGGTGTCCCAGGACAGTAACTTTGGAGAATAATAATTAACCTAGATTGGAGCAGTAATACAGAGTTCTAGGATACCAGCTCCAAACAAGGTAGAACTGAGAAATTACTGATATGTATGGTCATATTGAGATGAAGAGAATTTGGCTATGGATTTGTGATAAATATAGAGAAAACAAAGCAAACAAAAACCAAGTTGCTTATCTCTACAAAATAAAAAACAAGACATATAAGAAAGGAAATGCAATCCAGCAGGAAATAGAAATAATTTTTATAATGTAAATCCTAGTTACTGATTTAGCCAAAATTAATTTAAAGAATATAATTAATAATATTATTAATAATAATCTAATTTAAATTATTAAATAATATAATTAATTTAAAGAAAGGGGAGAGGGAAAGGAAAAGGGTAGGCGGTTGAGGTGAGGAGATGTATTCAAAAGCTAAGAAGCTAATCAATAATGTCAAAATTGGAAAACAAACCTAAAAAAGTTTGGGGAGCTGGAATAAGAATTGAAAGAAGTAAATCAGGACACTATTGGGTTTTATTGTGTTGATGTTGCTGTTTCTGTTGTTATAAGTCTTGCAGTGTTATTTGACTTTTTAAAATTATGTACAAGAGTTACTTTGAGAAAAATAAAAATTAGGTTTAAAATGAATTATGTTGGGTTGTTTTTATTGGCATGGGAAGAGTCAATATATTGCTAAGTGAAAAATCCAAATTAGCAAATAGAATTTATGAAATGATTGCATTTTTGAAATATATATTAGTTGTGTGTGTATACTTGGATATGTCTGTCTATATGTATAAAAAGAAAAAAGAAATTTGAAAGAAATACACCAAAATGTTCACATTGGTCATCATGAGGGACTATAACTAAGTTTCACTTCTTTAAATCTTTCCATATCATCAAAATGTTTCATAATGTGTATGTAATATTTTAGGAATTATTCTAGGGAGTAGGGGACACTATTTTCATTTTGGTCAGAAGAAAAAAACATTTTGACAAATATTTATATTGTTAGAAAAATAAGTTGCCATGTTTGAATAGCATAAGAATTTATTCTTTCTTTATCTGTTTCTTATCCATTTGTTAAACCAACAGCTTGTCAAACAGCTTCATCTGTACTGCTTGAATACATTTATCCAGTCCCGAGCACTGTGTGTTGAATTCCCAGAGATGATGTCTGAAGTTATTGCTGCACAATTACCCAAGATCTTGGCAGGGATGGTGAAACCTCTTTTATTTCATAAAAAGTGAATGTCATTTTTTTAAAAAAAGAATTAAATTTTGTGGAATGTCTTTTATGTTTTTTGTTTTGGTCAAGATTATAAAGTCTTAAGTTTTTCCAAATTTCTGCTGAAAGCCTTACATTTATAACACATACTATGTGAGTTTAAGAGAAAATTGTGAGATTCTAATTATTTTCCTTTATAAAGCATAATTAGAATTTTTCAAGTGTTTGTGTACCCATATTTTCTTTAAGAGTTAACATGATTTAAATAGTACTGAAATTGATTGTTAAAGTAAACTTAATCTTATCCATCTTATTTCATACCATTTAGGTGAGGATTTTTAACTTTCGCACCTAACAAATCTACTTCAGAGAAAAAAAATCTTACATGTAGAACAAAAAGTTTATTATATATGTTACTTCTAGGTAGTTCCCTTTGTCTAGTTGATTATATTTCCAAAAATGAACATTTAAATAGTATGCAAAATTTTGTCTACATGACTGTATATATGTTTTTGTGAGAATATTCATAATCTTTATTCTCAAAGGAGCTTTTAATGCAAAAAAAAAAAAAAGAGTTAAAAACCATCAAAATAGATTGTTATTTCTCACAGTAGGAATAACAGCTCTTATACCTTAAGACTGTCCCCCAGATCAGAAACACAGATCTCTAAGGAAGTTATTAAATAGAGCTATATCATTATGGTAACAGTATTATGGGTTTTGTACTTTTTTACTAACATTTTGGGGAAGAAAGTAATATTTTAATATGGTATTATGAATAGAAATAGAAAATGAGAAGAGTCTGCAGCATAACTCCACTCCTTACCATCTGTGGCATGTGGAAAGTCAGTTAACTTTACTGATTTTTATTTTCCTCACCTTTAAAACTGTCAAAATAATATCTTTAGTACCGGATACTCCTTTTTATCAAAACTTCTTAATGTCTTCTAAAAAAAAATAATTAAAAAAGACAGGAAGGAGGAAGAAAGAAAGAGAGAAATATTCTTTTTCTCTTATTTCTCTACTCCTCAAAAAGTTAGGATGAGTCTGTTTTTCACTGGGACATTATATACAAATTTCAGGTTGAAAATTTTTGAGTGCCTCTAATCCGGTTCTAAGATGTTTCAGGAATTAGATGCTGGTTTATAATAGGATAGGCAATTTCAATAGCTAGAAAACATATACTTCATAATTTTATATGAACTGAAAATATTCCTTTAGATGATAGAGATGAGCTCTTTCTCAAGATGAGTTACTGGAGACCCCTTCTTTTAAATAGGAAATACATACAGGGAAAAACAAGTTCATACCACATTCACTCGAGTTATAAACTGGTGAAGTTCAGAGATTTCAATCAAAATGAATCATTATTCAAATCAGTCATTATTCTTTTTTCTAGATAATTTATATAAATTTTAGGCACATACATATACAGAGACATGCACCACACATCTTAGTCATGTGTGTGTGTATAACTTTTTTTTTACAACTCAGAGAGAAACTGTTAGATACTACTTTTTCTAAATTTTTTAAATTGGGCATTGGGGATTGAATCTTAAGCACAAAAGAACCAGAAATTGATGATTTTGAAAGTTACCAGCCTATGCAGGAAGCATGCTCTGAGACTAGGGCCAGAGGTGGCTCTATCAGGGACCTCCCTGAGCCTTAGGGAAGTGAGTTCCCAGAGGACAGGGCTTCATGTGAGGGTTCAGCTGAACAGCCGTTTGCTGAAAAGGCTGTGCCTGAATACAGAGCCAGTCAGCCATTGCAGTGGAAGTCAGGATTGAAAATGCAGTTATTCAAGAAGGACCTATGGAAAGTTCTACTGTCTGATGGTTTGAACTCCCTGTAACTATACTCCAAGCCAACAAGGTTTTTACAAAATTTGTATGAACAAAAGCAATGCCTGAAAGGAACAGAGAAAGGATGAATTAAAAGAAGAATGACACTTCTGGGAAGATGGTGGAATAAGGAGTGGCAGAACTCACTCCTCCACCAAAAACACCTAGAGAACAGGCAGAAACTGTCCAAAGCAGTGGGTCTAGGAGTTCAGGAAAAGAGGGAAGGACCCTTGCAACATACAAGAAAGAGCTGGATGAAGAAATGGAGAAACTATGATGGAGAAATTGGGACAAGTGACTGCACTCAGCTGCGGCTCCCAGCGCCTATTCTCTGCCCCAGAGACTGGCAGCTTTGGGTTGGCCTGATTCTTGACCACCTGGCTGCTTTGGACTGGGAGAGACAGGGGGACCCCACCCCTGGGAAAAGAGGAGGGTGTGGCACAGTCCTAATCCAACTGTTGGCAGGCGAAGTTGCCCTGTGGGTCTTGCAGCCTTGAACCCTTCCACACAGAAGCCCGAGGTGCCCAGAGCTCCATTATTTCCACATACACAGTGACTGTGGTGAGTAACTGAACTCCACCATGGCTCCCAGCATCCACCCCACCCTCAAGGCCAACAGCTTCTGGTCAGCCCAGATCCTGCCTGGTTGGCTGATGTGGAATGGAGAGCCAGCTAAGCCCTCCCACCCAGGAATAGAGCAGGGTGCAGCACAGTACTGATCCAACTGTTGGTCGGCAAAAATGGCAGCAGAGTCCCAGAGCCTTGGTCCTTTCTGGACAGGCATCTGCAGTACCACAGTACCACTACTTCCACCGGACTCAGAAACAGAAGAGATGGGGGCTAAAAAAAAAAACCACGGACCTGTGTATGTTTAGGGTAATAGGCTGCCAGAGATTGCCATCTGCTGGGAAGGCTGGGAAAGTGCAGTCTTGGGAAGCTGCTTTCCTGACCCTCTCTCTCCCCAGGGCCCTATGGAACTGGTCTGCATCCCTGCATGGGACCCTGGCCCTGTTCTGGCTGGGAAATACTGACAAATCAAGTGCCAGAGAAGACCTTTAACACAACAGAATCTTAGAGAAGAGAGGAAAACCAACTTTTGAAATAATCTTATCAAGATAATCAGATGCTCAGATACTAATGAAAAATCACAAGACAACTAAGAAACAAGAAGATATGGCTCAGCCAAACAATCACATTAAAAAGTCAGAGGTGATACAGAATTTGGAATAAGAAATCAAAGATGTTCAAACAAATCTAAATAATTTCAACAAGATGGATAAAGAGATAAGGGATGTTAAGAAGACGCTAGGGGAGCATAAAGAATTTCAAAGAATTCACAGAAAACATCTTATGGAAATGAAAGACACTGTAGTTGAAATTAAAAATATGCTAGAGACACACAATAGCATATTTGAAGGGGCAGAAGAAAGGATTAGCAAGCTAGAAGACAGAGCAATTGAATTCAAACAGACAAAAGAACAAATGGAAAAAAAAAATAGAAAAATTTGAGCAGGATCTCAGGAAAATGAGTGACAACACAAAGCGTTCAAACATACACATCATGTAAAAGGCCAGGAAGAATATTTGAGGAAATAACAGTAGAAAATTTCCCAACCTATAATAAAAGACATAAATACGCAAATCCAGGAATTCCAATATACTCCAAACAGAATAAATCTGAACAGACCCACTCCAAGACACATGCTAATCAGACTGTCAAATGCCAAAGAGGAGACAATCCTGAAAGTAGCAAGAGAAAAGCAATTCACCACATGCAAGGGAAGCCACATAAGGCTAAGTGCTGACTTTTCATCAGACACCCTGGAGGCAAGAAAGCAGTGGTATTATATATTTAATATATTGAAAGAGAAAAATAAATTGCCAGCCAAGAATTCTTTATCCAGCAAAACTGTCCTTCAAAAATGAGAGAGAGGTTAAAATATTCAGAGATAAACAGAAGCTGAGAGAGTTTGTTAACCAGAGACCTGTCCTGCAAGAAATATTAAAGGGAGTTCTGCTGACTGAAGAAAAAAGAAAGGAGAGAGGCTTGAAGCAGAGTGTAGAAATGAAGATTATCAGTAATGGTTATTACAAGGATAAAAAGAGAAAACAAAAGAATAGCTCTGACAAATAAAAGCCAAAGGATAAAATGGTTGAACTAAGCACTGCTTTTGCAGTAATCACATTGAAAGTTAATGGATTAAACTTCCCAATCAAAAGACACAGATTGGCAGAATGGTTTTAAAACAAAATCTATATGCTGTTTACAAGAGACAAAAGATAGAAAGATACAAAAAGGTTGAATTCAGACCCAATGATACAAATAGGTTGAATGTGAAAGGATAGAAAAAAGAATGACTTCAAGGGTAGAACCAGGGAAGCAGAGATCTGTACCAAAAAGATCTCCTTAGGACAAGAGAACAGGCCCGCCCACATATGTGAAAAGGGCAGGCTGGTGCCTGTGCTTGTTGGGGGTGAACCTTCAGAGACAATGTCACCACCCTAGTGCTTGGAAATGGTAAGGCCTTTGCCCTGGCATTCATGGAGTTCATGGAAATCCTGGCCACCAAACTGATGATCAAAGAGGACAGAGCCACACCTTATTCAGGGAGAGCATGGAACTGGCAAGCACTTGTTAGGGGTGGGGCTGCTGCTCCATCAGGCCTAGAGGGACAAAACCTCTAGCCACAGATGGCTCTCAGACCTTGAGATCTAATGAAGTTTGCCCTGCTGGGTTTCTAATTGTGTGAGACCCATGACTCCCGTTTTGCCTCCAATTTCTTCCTTCTAGAATGGGAATGTTTTATCTTTTGCCTTTCCCACCACTGTATATTGGAGGTAGATAACTTGTGTTTGAGGTTTCACAGTTCCGTAGGAGAGAAATTTTGCCCCAGGACAGACCATGCCCATAACTGATTTTGGTGAGACTTTATACTTAGCATTATTCTAAAATGGCTTAAGGCTTTTGGCAAGCTGTGATGGTATGAATGTATTTTGCAGGTGGGAAGGACATGCCTTTTTGGGGTTCAGAAGGTGCTACTGGGGAGTGAATCATGTCCTCCATAAAAGGCAGATTTAGATCCCAACCCCTGGTCGGTGAGAACTCATTTGAAACTAGGAACTTTGAAGATGCTATTAGTTAAGATGTGCCCAAACTGAATGACGTTGGGCCTTAATCCAATATGGCTGAAGTCCTTTTAAGCAAAGGAAATTGGACACATGAACAGAAAAGCCAAGGGGAGCAGCTGGAAGCTGGAAGTCAAGAGAACCCAGAGGAGAAAATAGAAGATACCACATGTGCATTGCCATGTGACAGAAAAGTCAAAGACCAAGGATCACAGGCAGCCAGCCCCAGAAAAGATGGTCATAATCTTTGGGGAGAAAGCATTGCTTTACTGAGGCCTCAATTTTGGATTTCTCCTAGCCTCAAAAGGGTAAGCCAATAAATTCTCATTTTTTAAGTCAACCCATTGTGTGGTATTTGTTTTAGCAGCTGGAAATACATTATCTTACAAATAAAATATACCACCTTATGCAAATTAATAGTTGTTAATGAGAAAATCAAAGTGACTTTGAAAACAACACACAAAAATTTACTGAGGTCTCTGATTTCTTAATGTATTACCCATTCTCTTCAATTGTTAAGAACTTGCAGTTTACCAAGGAGCAATAACAGAATATTCTTAAGGAATGTTTAGTGACTAAAACAAGGTAAAGTGGTTTCATCTGATTGAAAGGTTTGGCAAAATAATGATACCCTATTTCTTACCAGTAAATTCTTCAATTTACAAACAATTAACAGAGATGACTATGAATTGTGAGCGCTCATAAAGAATCTAAAATAGGGATAAAAAACAACTCCAACCAAAGCCCTTCACTTAGGTTCATTAGCTCTATGGGACAAATACAATAAGTAGTGTACAATTTATAACTCTTGGTTATTAAATCTGACATTGGTTTAACCCAAGTTTTCCAAATAGTCTCAACTTAGCATAAAAACATTTTCTTCCTTATTATGCCTATCTAAATCTCTTTTTCTTTTGGTGTTACAATAGACTTTTGCCTCTTACTCAGTTCTTCAGGGTTTTACACACACACACACACACACACACACACACACTCTTATACACCAAGTTCCAGGCCAGAGTTATTTTTCTAAAAAAGGACCCAATTATGCCATTCCCTCTCTTTAAAATGTTCAGTGGCTTCCAATGACCTATCTCAGTGATTCTCATCCATATCTGTAACTTAGAATCCCCAAGTCAACTTTTAAAAATTATCTATCCCTAGAAATTATAATCGGTCCACTCTTCTTATGAATACTGGCACAGAGTAGGTACTCTGAAATACAGTGTTTAAGCATCAATTACTATAACTTCCTTCTCTTTACCTTCCACTGTCATACATTTATCTTAGGTTTCAGCCATGAAAATCATTTTACCATCGATTTTCTGCCTGAATTTAACCCACTGGACACCAGTCTAACTCCTCTCTCTATTTCAAGACTTAGCTAAAAAATTTCTATAAAGGCTTCCCTGAGTCCTGGCAATGATTTGCTTCCTCCTTGGGGCTCCCTGGCATTTTGTACACATCTGTATTGTAACAACATGTTATTTTATAACTCCAACTCTCCTACAAATTTGTGAGCTGCTTTGAAGTGGGGCAATAAGTGTCTGTTGACTGCAGAGTTCAGCGAGTTATTTCTCTATCTTTGGTGTTACCATGGATCTCAATCATTCTTTACTTGTGTCATTGCATGTCTCTGTATCACTGCATGTCTTAGTAAAGAAACCTTATCACTTTCTCTTGCCTGTGCTCCCTTATCTTCATCTCTTATCACTTCATTTCTTTTAAATTTTTCACCTTTTCTTCCTACTCTGTGACATCTCTCTTCACTGACTATAGTATAGGAAAATAGAAGTACATTTATATTTATTAAGAACAACACCTTATGTTTCCTATTCCAAATTTTAAAATGGAATGAATGGAATATTAACTATTTTCCTCCCTAAATATAGTCCACAGATAGAATTTTCTTTTACTTTAGTAGCTCAAAATTATTTTTATTAAAACCTCAATATAAACATTTTTCTCATTTCTGATTTAATTCAGCACTTATTTAAGTACCTGCTATGTACAAGAAAATATGCTAACAAGCATTGTCAGAATTTAGAGCTGAAGGAAGAATATAAGCCAAGGAATTTATATTCCAGTAGTAGGTATAAAGCACAGTGCCTGGCAAATAGTAGGCATTAAAATATATATGAAATTTACACATGAAAGTACAACTTGGATTTGATAGGTGCAAAGCATTATTTACCTACAATTTTACTGAAACAATTTAAAGCACAAAGTGAAAGACTAACTTTAAAATAAATATGAAAAAAGGCTCCTTGATTTAGTCAAGGGTCAGTAATTGATTTGCATGAAATCTATATAAACATTTGGTTATTGATAAAGTTTCAGTATCTTTTCTCCCACAAATTGTCATCCCAATAAAAGTACTCTGAGTTCTCTCTACTTTTGTGGGAATGGTATCTCCTAAAATGGATTATGTGACAGTAAATATCTATAGGTGTGTCAAAAAAATGTCATTAGCTCTTCATACTCAAGTAATGGACCCAGACAATGGTGAACGATGAGTTAATTTATAATCTGATTCTTTTTGAGTTAAAACAATAGTTTGATGATTCAAATCCTATTCCACCAGCACATATTTCATTTCCAAAATCATTTTTAAATTTCCTAACTGTAGAGAAACAGAAATGTGGTGGTCAGACGGGTTGAGCTTTGTTGTGCTGGTTACTGTTGTTTTGCAACCTCATAAGAATGTCTGGTATTTTTGGTGTTGATCTTGATTCACAATGTAGATGTCTAAAAACTAGGACTTAATATTTAAGGCTAAGCCTTAAAAAAAAGAAACATGATTTTGAAAAAGAAACATGACATCACCAAATGAAAGATATCTAGTCTCTAAATCTTTTCCTCTACAGATTCCTAACTAGTTCATTACTATGTAGTCATCATAACTTTTATCTTCATTTTCCAGGTCATGTTCTTTCTGGTAGCCCTAAAGTGAAATTAAATCTTAAGAAGACAGGTCATATATCAGAAAATACTCAACAGTTACTGTAATAGATTGAGGTAATGAAGTATTTCCCTTAAAAATGTTTGAGAAGCCATTTGAGTCTGAAGCAATTATACCCCCAATATCAGTTGTTATGTATCAAAAATTGTACAGTAATTTAAATTAAGGCAATGTTATTATTTTTCACATTTAACATGAAAAGATTGTTATTCAGATAATATGCAAATGTGATAGGCAATATGTGTTCTGCCAAAATCATGCCTTTGAAATAGCCAAGGGATGTCAAACTGTAATTTCTAAGTTATCAACAGCTACTGTGATACATATAATGTGGAGAGAGCTGACCTGGGTCTGTGCCTCACTTCTCTGCCACCTACTAGCTAGATGACCTTGAGCAAGTCACTTAGCTCTCTGATTAAACCTGTATTTGCACAATTGTTTTGTGATTAATAGAAATGGAAATGACGTATACATGTGTTCAGAAATAATAGATGCTACTGTATTTATTAAGCCATAAATCTAGCTATCATTTTCTCAAACTAATAGTAATATATTACTGTGAAGCCAGATAGCTAGAAAACCCTGTTAGTTCATTGGTGTCCTTATGTACATACAATATATTTGATTTGATTTGAAATTATGGCTAGAAATAGTCAATTTCTTCCCCTGAAAAGATACAGTCTTTTGACTTTGAGGCCTGCTTTATCAGAAATCTAAAAAACCTATTATCCTTTCATTATAAAGATATTAGGAATAATGATATTTTGAAAGTTTGTAAAATATCTATAGAATAATAGAGCTTGACTAGAACTCTAAATCTAAAATCTATACAATTTGCTACATACTCATATTATTTTTATTCTGTTAATTACTCCACAAAAAGGAACAATGGGTCTAGAAATTATGATGAAGTCATCACCCCCCCCCCAAAGAGCATTCCTGTCCTTAAGAAAGTTATGACATATATATACAAAAGAGATGTTGATGTCCATGTTGATCTGTTATCTTATATTCCTTTGGTAGGTTGGCTATTAAATTTCTAGTTTTTACCATGAACACCAGAACAATTTCTCATCTACAGTTACCATTTTACATAACGATACTTCAGGATAGAATGTGTACCCTTTTAAATATCTTTACAATCCCAATGCCTTTTGTTTAAGAAGCACTAAAAACTCAAAAAAAAAAAATTCTTTTTCACATTTAAAAATCTCCATTTTTATGTTCAAAAATTCAACAACCCTGTCTCCACTGACAAAATGAAATGGACAAGCGGACAAGTCAAGCAAAGGAATAGCTTTGTTTTTCCCAAAGTATGTGGATAATTTCTACACCTCTTCAGTTATACATGAAATACATAATCACATAATCTGCTTACCTTCTCTAGACTAAGTCATGTAATAACATTCTCCCTTCTGCGTTGGAGGTGATTTTATAGTGGTTTCACTATATTTATCCTCACTCAAGACTGGATGAAAAACACAATTCCTGTCACCACCTGGCATCTACCATCTACTTAATGTAACATTTTTCCACACTCCCTGGTCCTCAACAAATCCAAAATTAACTGAAATGACTAGAGTACATGACTACCCTCGGCATATTACTGAATCCAATTCGATCAGGATTGGTCTTTACTTCATCCCATATTATTAATTCAAACTGAATTGGGCCTACATAATCAAGTTCAGGTTTGGATTATATCCCTATTTAAGATGAGGAAAATGGTTCTTACCTGCGGCCAATAACCTGTAACTCCAGAGTTAGGCCTGAATCATCATGGTCTTAAAACTTGAAAATAAGAAGCAAAGAGTAGTTTCCTTTAATAATGTGCCTTCCCCATTATTGGAGAAGATTTAGGAATTTCAGGGTTGTGATAAATTAAGTAGCCCCTGTTCCTAACAGCAGTGATTCTCTGAATACCCTAAAGCTAAGGCAAAGAAAACTCATTAAAGTTGATCACATTCCAAGCCCAAGCTCTGGGCACTTCCTGGAGGCTGCACCCAGGCTTGTCCACAGCCTTCTGCAGCTGTGGAGTTTGGAAAACGGTTGCAGGACTGTTGGATTAATCCCAGAATGTCAACCTCATTTTCAGTTTACTGGCTCTGGTTGTTTTATGTCATGCTGACCTTACTGTTAAACAGGTTTGTTTGCTTTCTTTCCACTCATGGGGAAGTGGGGAAAGCATTACTTTTAAGTTGGTTGACATTTTTAACTGAGAAAGTACTTTTCGAGAAATGTGAATTAGCTTAAAAAGCATACCGTATCCACTGTGTTAAAGAAAATGTGTGGTATTATTAACTCTGCAGTGTGACATGAGTGTCATGCTCAATATTTAGATAGATATGAGTAAAATATTTAAATGATATTGTAAATAGTTGTCAGCACATACACTGTAACTTATTTCTATTATCTTTTGAAATTTTTATTACTACATCAAATCCTGATGTATCCAGTTTACCAAACATAAATTACTCTAAATGAAACCCACTTAAAGTCTGTCTATCATGTTTACTTACCTATGAGTTTTTATGGTTATAAATTATTTATAAAGAGCAGTGATTTTAAATTTTTTGCCACTGAAGATATCTTCTATTAACACCTCACAGAAAAACATCTGAAAGTATGTATCCACCAAACTATACCATTAAGAAATACTTGCTTTATTTTCTTAATGTTTTATCATTCAAAGATACATCATTTAGAGCTGTTGAGAAACCTAACTGAGCCTAATTGAGTGACAGTTACATCCACACTAATTTCATATTTTGTGCAGCTTTGACAGATAAAAAACTTTATTAGTTTTTTTTTATATTAACAAAATAATCAACTGACTTCTATCATGGCTTTCCCAAATTCTAGGTTAAGAACTTGAGATTTGAAGCCATACTATTTTATATAAAATTAAATTTTCTTCTTCTTAGGGCTTTTAAGGTTCATGAGAAAGACCAAAAGTTACATAGAGTGTTAATACAAGAGTACCAAGTCATTGTCAAAGCAGAGATCTGTATGCAGCTCTGCTTAGTCTCCCATAGTGTCAAAATGCTATACAGAATTTACATAAAGGGCAGGCCCTGTATTTGATATGACTAGAGGTAGAAAGAGATCTTCACATGGCAGACTTTGGAACGTGGCAATATGGCCAATAAAGTGTCTGCTTTGGGCCTGAGTGTTGTGTGCATTTTAACTTTTCTGATAGGGTCATATTTACAAGAAAAATCAGATCGAAGAGTTAACAAAAAAGCTTTTCACTGAAATCTGGAACAAACAGAAGAGAAATATATAAGTTCTTTGTATTTTGGAAAGAATACATATGATCTACAAAGTGAAATGAAGCGCTGCCCTAAACAATAACTTAAATATATTTTCCTTGAATATTGAGCAAGTAATTATTCTGATGATAGAATGCTTGGGTTATTATCTACAGTAATAACAAAGCTAAATGTTATAGGAAATATCATTCACTATCCAAACCTAAAACATAAATATGCTCAGAGCCTTTTGCTTTTTAAGAAAGTTCTTTATGTTCTAACTTGAGGCTACATGGTTTAGAAAAAAATCACTGATCATTAAGTCCTATTTAGCTGTCAGCAATTTGGGTGCCTTAGTACAAAGATCTTAACACTTTTACTTTAAAAAAAAAATAGAAAAGAAAAGGCTAGTACCAAATTACACCTTTAAACACTGAAAGTAGGATCAAAGTGTTCCTTCCACCTCTGAAACTTCAAACTTTCTATTAATAGTTTACAACAACAAAACATAGCCAACTCTCAGTTGTCTATGGTAACAGAAGAAAAACAGGACACAAAAACCAAAAGCAAAAAATGTTATTTTGAAAAGTTGAAAAGTTCTAGTTTAGGCATCATTTTATTCTTCAACCAATAGTTACGAAGCATTTACTATTTTGTGTTCCAGTCATTATGCAGATTGTGGAGATAACCATTGAACACAGTAAGTAGAGTTCCCCCTTCTCTGAGCTTACAGTTGGTTGAGGAATAGAGGCAGATCAAGTGACAACAGTGTACAGTGAGGAAGTACCAGGAACCACTGGCACACCCATTAGAGACAACTAGCGTGAACTTAAGACCTGAAAAAAGTCAGGTCTTAGCCATGACCTAAAATGGGTTTAGGAATTAGCCAAATATGCAGGGTTAGGAGATGCCAAAGGCAGGAAGAGAAGAGTATTCCAAACAGGAGGTAACAGCATAAACAAAATCTTGAGGGCAAGAGAGAGTGTGAGGTGAGGACAGATGATGAGAATGAAGAAGAAACCAAGGTCCAGATCATCAGTGGCCTTGTATACCATGTTAAGGAGTATAGACTCGATTTTGTCTCAAGCAGAAGAGCAGCATAATTCGTTTTGGTACATTTAGAAAGCTCACTCTAACTGCAGTATGGAGGATGGAGTGGAGGTGGCTAAACTTGGAAAGAGTAATTTTGAGGAAGTTTCAGTATTTGGATAAAAAAAAATGAAGGTGATAAACATGAAGAGTTGGGAGGTAATCATGATCTCTTCCCCCAATTTACCAGAAGGATAAAATATATATATACAGAACTAACAAAAGTAGGTGAATTATACCATATAAATTGTAAAATACAAGACTGATACTTATTTATTCTTCTGCTGAAACTGCAAATTTTTCATCAAGACAGACAATAAAAACTAAGAAACTTAGTTCTACCAAGTTCCAAAACTATTTATCCAAACATTCTCTTCCCCTCCACCAATATCCCATCTTTGTTTGTCTATCTAACCTTGAAAACCAGGTCTGCACACAAAGGAAAGGCTAGAACAGCTCAGGACTCAGCAAATAGGAAAGAAAGGGAAGGTGAGTTGTGCTGAAATAATAATAAATAAACACATCCTTTGTATAGATGCTGCTTCAGATAGTGTCATCCAGTGTAATTACAAAATGGGACATAAAACAAATGCTTAATTTTCTTTATAGAGTTCTGACTTCCTCATGAGCCATCCATAGAATGTGGGGAGGTGAGGAGGGAGGACCGGTAGGTAGTAGGATGGGCTGCAAAGTTGGCAATTTAGAATTTATCAGTCTCTTCTAGTTGAAAGTCTTATTTTGGATTACCTCATTCAATTTCTAGCAAGGGCTATCACTTTCACTTAGCAGTTGGCAGCTAGGACCAAGAAGGAACTTACTATATGCAGGCAGTGGCAGTGGGGAAGGGGCCTCTTACTCTTGGGTCCTGACTCGCCATGCCAGTCCCTCCCGTGGCTGGTCCTAGAATCCTCTGCTGTGCTTTCAAACCTAAGTCTCTGGCTTGTGGACTCATCTGTTTGCTCATCTCTGATACTGCAGGCTGCTGTGGATTTCCTTTGTAACTTGGTACCTTCAATTCCTTGCTGGCTCAGCAAATCCTTCTTAAGTCCAACTACTTTCTCCATCTGGCTCTGCTGTGGGGTCACCATACCTCCACCAGAAGCCATAGGTCATTGCTACCTTCCATGCCCACCCTGGGTTGCACCACACTGAATCCAGGCTTCTCTGAGATGCTTGCAGTCTTTAGGCCCATGCATAGAAGCCACGATTTTCTGCGATTTTCCATTACTCGTCAGGATGTTCTGTTGCTCATCTGCCTCCCACTAGATTAAATCTGAAGATGTTGTCAAAAACTGGGACACTGACATCTGACCTCCTGGTCCTACCTCTTCCTTCTTAATCAAGGAAGCCTCTCACTCCTCTTCCTGTCTAACGGATGCTTCCCCTGGGTCTTAGACTGAGTTCCTTCACCTATTCCCAATTACTATCTTGGCTGAGTCCATCTCTAGAGGATAACTTTGAGGTTTAGAAGACCATTTTTTCCTCTTAAGAAAGCCCCATTCTCCAGACTTGTCTTGCTATGGATTTCAGAGACCAATTGTGCAAGTCAGAAACTGACATTGACTTATTCTTCTATAACAATACTACTTCTCTTCAGAGCACCTCAGCTGCCTCCAACTAACCAGGAGAAGGGTCAGGTGCCAAAAAGAAAAACACAAAGATTAATATATTTAAGTAAATCTGTATTTCAAAAGTACATTCGGACTCCATCTGAGGTATCTGCTGTGGAGACTCTCCCTCCATCTGTGTATGTCTAACAATTCTCTTGGCATTGGATGGGTAACAGATGCAAAGCTGTGAACATTAGATTAGATGATTGTGGGCACCTAACATCATCACATACTTGTTTTCAGTTTAATGTTTTGTACTCTCCTTAAAATATTTAGAAGAGCACTCTGCACTAAGTTGATGTTCACATTTTGTTACGCTGAAGTTGATGAAATATTCAAAGTTACCTATTATGTTCCTTGTGAGTAAAACTAAGGTAATATTTGACAAGAGCGGCAGGGAGTCATTTCTCTCATGACACACGCCCCTTTTGGTTCCCATTGCTATGCCCCAGGTTTGAGTGAATCCCAGCACACTAAGTACTTCACCAGACTTACTTTTTAAAATATTGCACCCCTGTACACTTCTTGAGTCTAATTTCTCACACTTAGCTCCTCATTACTGAGTGGGAAGGACAATATTTTTAAGTACATTGGGAATCCACATGAGGTTTTCCAGAAAGGACGAGAATCTCCATCCATCCGTGTATGCCTAACAGTTCTCCCAGCACTGGCTGGGTGACAAATCTAGAGGTGTGAAAATTAGGTTATAGTGGGCGCCTAACAACATCATCATATACTTATTTTTAAAGTAATAGTTCAAAATGCCATCCTTGTTTTTAAACTAAAGTTGAATTTCAGGGGAACTCTTTTGTGATTCACATAAAAAATACTGAATCAGTGTGTTCAATTTGACAGGCATCTTACATAAAACTGGCTAGTATTCTGCAATGAATCTTCAAAGAATATGTTTTCTAAAAACAAAAATGGGAATTTACCTCAATATTTCTTGCCATTATTCTGCATGAATAAAGAATAAACTCATCTCTAGATCTGTCTTTACCAATGGATTAGAGCCTCAAAACATCATATAATTATATATAAGGTTCATAAAAATCAGTACATTCTTGTTTACCAGTCACTTTGAATTTATAACCAACATATCAGTTTGTACAATATTGTGTGTAGCATATGGTGAGATATTAATGTGGATGATTTAGTGTTATATGGACAATACCCTTGGTGTGCATGCATTTTAACAAAGCAAGGGGTGATTCTCAGAGAATAAAATGGAATCCAACTAGTTTGCAACCATGAAGACAAAATACAATCAAATGACATCTAGTAAGAATGACTAATGTGTTATATTGATCTCTCACATCAGTAAAGTAAAAAGTTTGATTTTTTCATGCAAATACTATCAATTTTCATATGAAATTTAATGCTCCTAATATTAAAGTTAAAGAATGTAATCTAATTGTTAATATTTCAGAAAGTATTTCAGAATATTATTGTGTGTTAGTTTCATTACTAGGAATTAGAAATCGTTTAATACTAGAATTATGCAAATTATATCCCTTCATTAAATAAAATAAGTGCCTAGAGTATATAAGGAACCATGTTAAACCTCTGGAGGTGCAAAGAAAAAAGAGTAGGCCAGATTTCCAGCTCTAAGTTACAGCTGATAAGATGCCAGATACTACTGTTTGAAATTTAAGCACCCTTTTTCTTATCCTGTCAACTAGAATTGGAATAAATTGGAGAAACCAGAAAGTTGACCTGGAAAATTTTGCCATGAAACATTCCTACAACATATAAAAAAATATTTCACTTATTCTTGTTTAACATTGTTTTTCAGTTTTTAAATTAAACATGCCCCCATATTCAGATTTACAAACTTAAGTCATGCTAAAAAAAACTTCATATTTACCTACAAAATAATATGTATTTTTTTTGGTAAATATGTGATTTTGAGATTTGGTGGGCTTTTACCTAATTTATCTTTAAGTTAGCTCATTAGTGAACAAACCAGGAAACATGGTAAACAGCCATAGATGTAAATGCATGTGGGACTCCAGTCCCTGGTATCAGAGTTACATGAGAACAAATCCTAAATGCCTACTTTTTAAAGCCACATTTTATTTAAAACGTGGAATGTTACATTTACCTGATCCGATGAGGTCAAATTCTATCATGCAAACGATCTAATCCTAACAAATAGAATACTTTGACTTATAAAATGCAGAACTCTGAGATATATCATTTGTGAGAAGTTTAGAATTCATAAAACTTAAACAGTGAAAGCACCATAAGAAAAAACCAATAGTTTTCAGGTCTGAATTATAATACACCAGCTGCCCATAATTATGCTGTGATGTAAGAGAAGTAGCATAGTACAGTGATGAAGAGAACATGTTTTGGAGCCAAACACCTCAGTCTGATTCTGGCATGCATCACTTGCTAACTATATGAACTTGGATAATCTACTTCATTTCTCTGCCTCCTTCATTATCTGCTAAAAGAGCATAATAATGTACCTATCACAAAGGGTTGTTACGAGGATTAAATAAGTTACTGTAAGTACTTAGAGCACTGCCTAGTAAGCACTATCTAAGTGTTTGATTTCTTAACCCTCCAAAGGCACTGGACAAAAACATAAGTGGCTTTTTCTTTAATAGATGATTAAGGATACAAGTTTTAATCTCATAAAAACTCATTAGCAATAAATAATTTTTAATGTTGTAGGTCATGTGAAATTAAATAGCATGGTATTCATCAAAGCAAATTTTTCAGCAAATGAGATTAAGGATGGACTGTTAGAAGTGAAAAATAATCAGACATAAGTCAATAAAACTGTCAATTTGAAGAGCCCACAATTTTTCAATTCCTATACCTGAGATAGCTGCCACCCAAGGCAGCTTGTACATACCAAATCTATGTCATTTGTGTAGCTCTAACCTAACACCCACCCCAACCCACCATTAAATAATATTTCTTTAAAAAAGAAGTATTGAGGAAAAGAAAGAAGAAAACTATGTATTACATATACATAATAAATTAATAATTCTGGAAAAGCTATTTGTAAAATAGTTTAGATTAACTTTCAATTATAAATCTAAAGTTTATTTTGGGGCACTAAAGGACTTCCATATTGTTATATCTCAGATATTACTATGTGAACCAAAGACTAAGTTCTTATTTTGTGAAATACTGTTTCATGTAGTCTTTGTTCTGATAAATGATGAACATCCTGAAAATTGGAAGTATTCCATGTTTTTTCAAACAAAACTTGAGTCTGATATTTTAATGAAACATGTTTAAAGGTGAATAAATTGAAATCTAGTTAACCATTTTTAACCATTGTACACAGTCACACGGGTAGCATATTTCTTGATTTGCCTAGTGTATATTATTTTCTTCCTATGGCAGAAGCCTCCTGTCGTTTATTTTCACTGAACTTTTGCACATTTTAATTCCTCTAAAACCAGGACACATCTTACAGTTGATGTTATCTTACAATTGCTGTCAGCCAAGTAAAAGTTGTACATTGTGTAAAAATCTCTTGTTCTCTTGACACCTTGTGTTAGAATCAAAAGACACCACCAAGCATCATAGTACCTTACATTCATGAAATATGGTTTGTTTAGTAGAATTTCATTCCTCTCTTTCTTTTAAAACCTATGTTAATATCAGTTCCTACTATTATAGTTCAGCCATCAATCTGCAGTTAGTCTTACTCTTTTATTAGCTGGCACTTGAGTACCTACTATACACCAGGCCCTCTACTAAGAAGGAGCTTTATACACGTTATCTCTAGCTTTTCCAACAATCTTTGCAAAACTAAGTTTATGACTCTCCTTTTACAGAAGAAGAAATAAAGTTTCCAAGTAGTACATTAAATTTGAAAGAAAATTTCTTGCACCACTGCTTCTTCCAAAAGGAAAGTTTGTCACATTTTTCAAGCTAAAATGTTTTTCCACATATGCATATTAAATCTGTCACAACTGTAATTTTTATTTAAGAAATGGAGAAACTTAATCTTAGTATAATACACGGATTCACTAAGACAATCTATATCTTAGTAATATTTCAGTAAGAACATTTATCTTTTAATTATTATGATCATTAGGAAATTTATGTAGATTTATGAACATCAAAACAAATATGACTTAAGTAAAAACATTTTGTTTGCCCTATATCATCCGAGTCGGTTTGACTGAAATTTTATTTAGAAAAAAACAATTCTACGGTGATAAATCTACTAAAGTGGTTTTAATAAATTAAGGAAAATTATTTTCAAAGTTTATAGATTCTGTGAATAATTAGATTCTCATTTTATCCAGCACTTGACATATTTTGAGTGTTTTGCAACAGAAATGCTTAGTGTCTACATCTGTCTTACCTTTAAATAAGGATTAAATGGTTATTTACCTTTATCTTCTGATACGTAAAGTAGGAAAGGTAGGAAATCCCCTTAAATAGGACAGGGGATTAAAGCATCGATTTTAACAGAAATATCTAGTAAATATAATAATGGAAATGTTGAGAAATATGAATTTATCCTCAGAATTCCAACTATCAAACAGTATTCCTTGCAAAGTCATTTGTAGACACCCAAAAGCTACAGGATAAATGAGAGAAACTTTGACTTCCAAAAATGATATAGTCATCATAATTTATATAATATTCCCTAATTTCATGGTGAATAGGATTTTAAAGCATATTTTCTTTAAGAGATGTGTGTGTGTATGTGTGTGTATATATATATATATATATTTTTAAACACAGTTAAAAATGGTAATTTTTATAGATCTAGGAGCTATCAGTTAACCTTTTAATCCAAAGTGATGTGACAATCAAGAGACCAATATCCCCAGTTGCACAGATGGTGTCAATTGTAAGAAAATGTTGAGTCTTGGAATATATATATATTCCCAGTAATTAAAATCTGACTCAAATCTTGAATCACAAATTTAGTAGGGTGGGAGCTGGGTTTCTTTTGATCTTTGATGAATTCATTAGCAGAGGTTGTGATATTGGGAATTAGTCCTGTTTATATCTCAGTTTTCCCAAAATACAGACTTATTTTTTCCCCAGAAGCTTATTATAGTTTTAAGAATGCCTATTCTTCGCATGGAATCTAGAGAAAAATATAATCAAGTCCCTTTTACAAAAGAGCAAAAGTTACTATTACGGGCTAAAATATAGGAGAAAGAGCTTGGAAGCTTGGAAGCTTTAAAGAAAACTTGGGTTCCAGCGCATACATACTCTTACACTTCTGAGCTGGGTTGAGTCACCTAACTTCTCTGAACTTCATTTTCCCTATCTGAAAAATGGGGTTACATGATCTCGATTTCTCAAAACCCAAAATTTGGAAATTATAGTACCATACATTTCTTATTCTTAACTATACCTTATCCTTATACTGAAATATGGACATCATGTTTCAATCTCACTTTTAACATTTTAATTTAATTTAATTTTATAAATTCTTAGTAGTAGTTGTCTGTTTAACCAAATGCAACGTGAACTGCAGTGTTTCCATTTAATTTCAGTGTGCTTTCTGAAAAATGCAAAAAACATCTAATTCCTTTCTCTATCCTATACATCTATCAATCATCTGAAGTAATTTGTAGTACTAACAAGATTTCCCAAAATAATTTACCATGATTTTACCTATTCAGTTATAAAACTGGATATGACTAATGTAACTTTAGACATAACACTAATGAACAGTAAAATGTGATACTTTGATTTGTGGCACTTCCAAACCTAATTTTATACAGCATTTTCCTCTGCATGAAACCTTTTTTTTTCTTTATTTTTCAGTAAATTTTGATTGTTTTTTTTAAAAGGACTTTTTGTTTGATCTGCAAAAACACTTTTTCTTTTGTCTTCCTACCTTCTACCCACTGCCTTTACTAAAACTTGGTTCTAAAGAACAAAATCTTGCTTTTCTATTACACTTCCCTGAAATTGTATTTGGCCATGTTATTCAGCATGTTAATTTGTACTTTAATTCTTTCCAATTATATTCAGACAAGCCCACTGTTTTATCTGCTCAAAATAATAAAAGGCTTGATGTCACACTCCAGGATAAACTGTTCAAACAGAAATACAGAAGTTTATTAATGAAACAAAAATTGTTAAATAATTGCAACTGAATATTTTAATAGTGTGCATGTTAAATGTAAAAAGGAATTATTTAAAAGTCTTCTTCAAAATATGTATTTCAAATTAATAGGGCCCTCTGTATTAATTTGAAAATCATTATATTTCCGTCTGTTCTTGGAATCAGTATATTTTTCTATGTAAAATTTTTGAATGACTTGGTAAATAACATGTACCTCTAGAGGATGTATAACTTAATTCCTATTATAATAAACAGCCATCTTATCATTCAAAATATTACTGATAATGCATTGTTAGCATCACACAAGCTTTGATTATTTTATTTCTGCATATTTCACCACATTCCAAACACAGCAATCTAGTATCTCAACATATATCTCTTGTCCACGTGTTGCACTTATAATATCTTATTGCTTATAAATTTTGTACGTTTCTTCCTTTGTCTATTTTTTGTGTCTTAGTAGACTGTTTAAGTTTACTTATAATAAAAATGTTATCAGAGAGTCACAGATTATTAGATTTGCACAGGCCTGTAAAAGATCCTGTGGTCCATGGGTTCTTTATCTGTGGTCCAAGGGCTGGCTTTGAGGCAGCTTGAATCCTAGCACATCTATGCATATTTTTAGTGTCTGTGTATGCATGTGTTTTCCATCACTTTCATCTATTTCTCAGAGGTTTCGACAATACCAGACATATTCGGAAACAAATCAAGTCCACCACCTCATTTTACAAATAGAGACCCTGAGACTCAGGGAGTCTGTGTCTTATCCAAGGTCATGGAGTGTGTGAGTGTATGAGTGTGAGAGCTGGAGCCAGACACTGATTTTATAGGTCGACCACAGAATGTTACTGATCTAGTGGAGCTCCTGACAGAAGGGGATTTTGAGCTGACACAGAGGCTGCTAAATTGTGGGTTGCCCTTAATTGGCTCACATAGAGTTAAAGTGGTGAATTTAATCTCCCTCTTCAGTCAGGACCACAACATTATTACAATACTAATATAATGAAAATATAATTTATTATCTGTATTTTATGTATTAAATATGGATTTATGGGAAAACTGAAATGACTTTCTTATATTTCTGAGAATAAATCAAGTGTTTTTGAGCACCATAAATTTCCAATCATTCTTTTTTTCAATCAAAAGAAATGATAGAGGTAGGTATTTCCACTTCACTTATTATGGTCATTAACACACTCAATAGAAAATAGTGTATAACCTTTTACTTTCTTATTGTTTGAGGTTTCAGGAGAAACAAAATAAAAACAAAAGTGAGAATAAAGTTTAATAAAGAATTTAGCAGTTCTGGAACTTTACCTCTTATCTATATCTCTCATCACTAATTTGTACAAAACTCAGTGGGTTAATTCCAAACGCAAAACAAATAGAAGAATGATCTCTGTAAGATATATATCTTTTTAAATGTCTCAAAGCAAGTTTTTGTAGGCCTGGAAGCAGAATGCAATGCATTGTCTTCCAATAATGACCTTTATCAAAAAAGAAAGGGTGGGGGAGGAAAGTAGGGAGGAAAGAAAATGAATTAGGTTATCTAAATGCTTGATCTAGTGATCACTTAAATAGAATCCTATTTTAAAGAATGAAGACCTAAATAGGTTTACAATGATTGGGGTAATGAAATTACAAATATTTCTGCAACCAAACAAGGATCTGAAAATGGTGACAAAAAGGAATATCCCAGTCTGTTTTAAAAGGCAATAAGTAATATGCATTGAACACCTATTATGCACCATTCAAGAAGTTATAGGGTATCTAAGTAGAAGACAGTGTCTACCCTCAATTAAATTAAAAATCTTGTTAGAGATGAAGAATACTGCATACATGAGAAGAATTCATGAAAATTTAGCCATAACAAAAATCATAGGCTTTAATTCTACATTTAGAGGTCAAAGAAGAGAGGCTGGTATACACAGAAGGAACCTCCATCTGTTGGAGTTGGATACGGTGGCATAGAAGGAAATAGGTAGTTAGCATGAAATTCTGCATTGGTGCAAACTTTCTTTAGACCAAGTCTTTGGAGAACAAGGGCAATGAAAAGCCAACCAAAAATAGAAAAAGTGCTTAAGTGTCTAGTTGAGAACTTTATATTACAGAATCCACAGTGAAGTTAATTTAATGAGAAAGGAAGAGCATAAAAATGTTTAAGTAGGAAAACTATCATGGTTTGGTAATGTCATTAAAATAAATGTTACATAAATAAGAAAAACAGAAAAGAGTATTGGATGAGAAAAGTAAATATAGAACTTGAAAGACAAAAAAACTTTTAAAATGGCTTTAAGATGCCACAGTAAATAAATCTTGTCCTTTGTGACTCTCTGTAAGGGCCTTTCATTTAGGAATTATTTAATTGCTATTTAT
The DNA here is from genome assembly GCF_015220235.1 of Choloepus didactylus. NCBI lineage: Eukaryota > Metazoa > Chordata > Mammalia > Pilosa > Megalonychidae > Choloepus > Choloepus didactylus. Next base: position 116,498,994 of record NC_051312.1, on the reverse strand, counting down.
TTGTTCAAAACTGTTGCTGCTGTTATGACTTCTTAATATGTTTCTTTCCAAATAAAAATCTCAACAGCAAGGAACTCAAAATAAACTAAATCAACAGAACAGCAACTCACTTTATGAGGGCAAGCTACCCAGATACAACAGCAGGGGGGAGGATGTTTCTGTCCTGTACCAGACTGTGGTACCTGTTAGGTCATATCAGATTCGCTGCCAGAAATTCCAATTGAAAGAAAATGTAACAAATCAACTTCTCAATTACATTAAAAAATGTTACAGCTTCCCATGTACGGAATTTTAAGATTAGCTCTGAAGGTCAGTGAGCATGCTCATAAATCTTACATGTTTATATTAAAAGTACACTGTCAACTTTGGCAAAGAAGGTAGCTCTGGTTAGCTGGGGTTTTTAGGTTGTTACTGTAAATACAATCGAAAGCTAGTCAATTTCACATTGGTGCTAAAGAATTAAATACATTTAGAAATGCCATCCAAAGACTCAGAAGTGACCCAAATGAAAGTTGTCAAGTGGAGATTTATCTTTTGCACCCCCGCCTGCTTGCAGAGCTCTCCCGGCCTACCTGCTACCAGCAGAGCTCTGCCCTGCACCTGTCCGCGCTTACTCCCTGCAAACCCACTCCCACCGAATGCCTTCTCTGAATCAGGACTCCAAGATATAAATAAATTATCACATCTTCCTGGGGCATCTGCCTGTTAAAGGAAAACATGCATCATCCAAAGGGATGGTAAGATTTCTGTCCTAAGGCACAGGTCTCTTGGGGATAGATTTTGGGCAGTGAGGTCTTTGAGCTAATATAAGAGAAGAAGGGGTTTTGGGAAAGGAGCCTATTTTGTGCAGCCCTATGGTAACTAGGACCAGCAACAGTTGGAGAAAGATGGAAATCTAATGTCTCCATTTACAGCTCTGAGAAGATGCAGAGATTTTCCCATGAGACTGAAAGCGTTGCACTTATCAATGCATTTAGATTCGCAAATGGGCTCTGATACCACTTCGATATAAAATTACATTTGTTTCTAAGGAGTCTGAGAACTGGAGAGACAAGTGAGGCAGAAAATGTGTTTGAGAGTCTACAATTCGTGTTTATTGTTGGAAGTGTCCAAAGATCTTAAAAATAATAGGCTCTAGAGGGGGAAAGGGTTAGGAGTCATTCCTCTTTATCCTTTGAGTAAAGAATTTAAAACACACACCCATAGGAAGTTTCAAAGAAAACCAGAGTGAACCTTTCCTTTTACTCTTGAGACGGTTGTGGGAGTGATCAGTTGAATTTTAAAGAGACCAAAAATAGTCCAGAGTGAATCAGCACACAGCTCAGAGCTCACACCTACAGTCTGTTCTGCCCCTGGAACTCTTGGTAAGCATTGATTTTTTCTTTTTATTTGAAGATCAAAGAGGGGTACCATGATCAGAAATATGCTTTAAAAAAAAATATTAGTTCAGGTAATACTTGATTCTGCTTCATTAAAAAAAAAAAGTTTTAGCACATAGCAACTGCCCATGTGACTAGGCAAATTATATAAGACATACTAAACTAGTTATAATTCCTAAGTATAAAAAGGAATAAGAACAATGCAATCAGTGATTAAAATCTCTTACGAATGTCAAAAAACAGTATTACTACACTTCACAGATGGCAATTAATGTGCCGTCCTTTGCTTTGCCATTTATCTGTTAAATCTCCTTCATCCTCAAGGTTTGAATCATAATTTCTCCTTTTCCAAGAAGATTTTTCTAATTGTCTTAATAAGAATTCAACTACCCTTCCTAGGAAGACTTTTAATATATAGCCAAAGAAAGTTAACAAAAAAGACAAAGGACTAAAGAGACTTTGTTGATAACTCCAGGGACAAACACTCCTTAGTCAGTTTTGATTCTCTTAAACAATGTTGAATCTTCATTAAAATATCATAATGAATATCTATGAACCTAAGATCTATAAAAAGGTTTTATTAAAAAAGATCCCTAGCTTGGGTAAGAATTTAAGGAAATTTGTAATGCAAGTATTTTAAGATGTTCCTCCCTACTTCATCCTATTTCTTGTAATTATCAATTAACATTCTATTTCCTATAGGATTATACATTCCTAAGAAAGCTCAGATACTTCTGAGGCTTAAAACATCTGAAATAAAACAAAATAGCTATTAAGTCTTATAATGAAATAGAATTGTATTCCATAATTTAATTTATGCCTTTAAATAATGGCGATGGAGTCTTTTACTGTTAGAATAAAAGTTTACCTTTAGAGAACATGCCTTCTTCACTTTTTTCAACAGCTGAACTATTAATAATTCCCTATATATGTACTGATCTCTACCGTTTGAAAAACTTCCACATCTACTATCTCTTATGCATGATCTCATCTGGAAAAACATTCCTTCTGGAAAGCAGGCATTTATTATCACTGCATTTTTGAGAAACACAAAATGAAGTTCAGAAAGATATTATGCCTTTTCAAAAGGCAACTGACTGAGCTTGAGAAGGAAATGTGATCTTGATCACTCTCCTGGCGCATTTCCCGTTTGTCTTTTAGCTCTACGTTTGCGTACTGGGTTAGACCAGACTCACTTTTTAGAGCATATCAGCTGCAAAACAATTCTCTACACAGAGATGTTCTGGAGACACTAGCTGCCAGACTGGCTGCCTTCTACAGAAAGTTAATCCCTATAAAAAATTCTTCTAGAATTTTTGAAAACATGAAACCTTTAAACAAGTATATCTAATAGAAAAATTTTTAAAGTCTGGTATTTGAAACTACTTGTTTATTCATTTCTTGCCATTCCAGCCACCAGTGCTAGCAACCCGGGAGGTTCTCATTTAGTCTTTTTATTCTGTACCTCGGAATGCACACCTATTAAATTTATACTTTGTAACATATTTTTTTTAACCAAATCACTTGTTAAAACCAAGATACCTTGTACACCATTAGCCCAGTTCCAGCCTGAACATGAAGAAGATGATTATCGCCTTGGTGGAAACTCTGTTCCTTAACCATGGCTAAAAGGAGAACCAAGAAGAATCTGTAAGTTTGCATGAGTGACACTGGTCCCTCTAAAGAAAAAGTAAAGGACTTTTAAGATTAGTGGACTCTCTTACTGCAGTACCTTAACTTCTTTCCACATCTGGAAAATTTGGATAATACCTGTTTTCCAGGGATAATATAAGGAACAAATAATAATAATAACAACAACTATTGCTTATTGAGAACTACTTACTATAATGCTAATAATCTATGAAGTATCTTATTATTATGCCAATCTTATAGTTTAGGAAACTGGGGTTAGAAAACCAAGACTCAAATCCAGAAAAGTCAACTTCAGAATTTAACCACTACCCTATATTCCTTCTGTAAGATAATACATGGACATTTATTTCATCTGTGAAACCCTCAATACTGGTGGCTCACAGAGGAGGAAAATATTCAAGCAGGAGAATTCAGTGGGAATGTATAGATAGAGAAGTCCTTACAAGAGAACAGAAAGTTTATTTTATTATTGGAGCTCTTTTCCACCACTGTATGAAGAAAGAGATACTCAGTTTATGCGCAAACTATTTTCTCTTTGACGGAAGAGTCCCAGAAATCCACACACCTGAAATGACATTACCAAGGAGAACAACGAGCCCAGGGCCTAGGACAGAGTCGGGACCCAAGATGTCTAGTCCTTCCTTCCCTTTGCAGTGGCTCCTCCCTGCCCCATAACTGCTGTGATCCTACTCAGGAACAAGCAGTTCCATACCATGGGGAATGTGGGTTTTCAAAGAGTTGATTCCAAAAGATTTAATTTATGTTCCAGCAGCTCTGACCAAATGCCACCTCAGCACGGGTATGTGGCCTCCCTCACCAGAACAATGCACCAGCAGAGAAAACTCCCCCACCCCCAACAGAAGACTATTCATAATGTGAAATTAAAAAAGAGATCAGGATCAAAGTTTTCAGACAATAAGACTTCAATACAGTGAGTTTCACATTCAGAGATCTGAGGTCATTGACAACAATCGGTCCTAACCTGAGGCTCTCACACCAAAAAGTGCTGGACATTAGACGAGAAATTCGAATTTCTTCCTGATGCCCTGATGAGTATTCTAGACGACTTCTGTTACATGTTCATGCCTTTGGCCATTCTCTGGTCATAGTCAGTCTTCCTTATTTCACACACACAGTCTAAATTTCCTCTGCCTGCTTGCTGTTCCAATGAAATAATGCAACTTCCTCTCAACACCATCAGATTCTGCTGAGCAACCCTGTTTGTTTGCAGCTGTCTGTGCTCAAAACTACCAGGAAGAAATTTTTTTTCTTTTTTTGGAGACTGTTTGTTTGTAGTGAAAATGAGGCAGCTGTGTTGGTGACAAGAGTATCAGACATTTGTAACAGTTTTCTCATCCAAGAGGGCCCATTTCTCAGCCAAAGCCAAGTAAGGACTTTAAAATCCTCCCTTAAAATTCATTGTAACCCAAAGATGACAAACTAGTATCCCACTCATTACATCCAGGATTGTATGTTTGGTGCAACAAAGTATTTTTGTTAAGCTTTTCATTGTAGTAAGATATATATGACTCAAAATTTCCCACTTTAACCACTTACAAATGTATAATTTAGTGGTATTAATTACATTCACAATATTGTGTTACCATCACCAATACGCATTATGCAAACTTTTCCCTCATCTCAAACAGAAACTCTGCACCCATTAAGCAATAACTCTCTCTTCTCCTTATCTCCCAGCCCCTAGTAATCTGTAGTCTACTACTTGCCTCTATGAATTTGTTTATTCTAAATATTTCATATAAGCAAAATCAAACAATATTCAACAAACTATCTTTTAAAATTTGGAAATATTTGCCAACATTTTGAAAGCAGGTGACACGGCCTCTCTAAAAAAATCCAGAAAATCTAGGCCTGCATTTCCACTTGGCCACCATCCACTGGAACTGAATAGTTCTGTGCCTTTCCATGCCAGCACTCTCCAAATCATCACTGCCTTCCCTGACCCACTGCACACATTTATATTAACTGCTTGAGCTGGGAGGCATTCAGGAGTGAGACCCTTGTTAATCCAGGCTGCCCTGACCACACCCCTGTCTGATTTGTCTGTCTTTCATCTATTTAATTTTGCTGTTGATTACTGTGGTACAAGGAATCCACTATTTCACAGAAGCTTCCTAACAAATTGTAAGATAGATATTCTCTCTATTTTTCCAATGGGGGAACTGAAACTTAAAACTAGTATATGGCTGAACTAGGCTTCAAACGAAGTCTTCTGACTCCAAGCCTAGCCCTCTTTCCATTAAATTATAATTCCTGTTGACCAGAGAAGCTATAAGAACAGACATCCAAAAGAATAAGCATATATACCAAAATACAATTTATACTTAGAAATCGGCAGATTGAAATTTGATGTAAAGCTAATGAGACATCTATCCCTTCCCTGACAATGAGTGAACTCAGACTTGTTCTGCAAAACTGCAGAGAGCAACACTGGCCTGGGAGGTGGAGTTTCAGACCCACCATGACACTGAATAGCATTTTCACCTGAAAAGCTCCCCTTTTCATCCTTTTTTTTAAAAAACACTTTATTTATTAAAAAAATTAAAAAACAAATATTTCAAACAAAACAAAGGAATAAGAAAAAAAAATCCTAAAATAACTACATTTCTTCCAATATGCTCCTACCATACCCCAAGAAAATTAACAAACCATAGTCATTCCTGAGCATTCCCATATCATTAAGATTATCCTCAATATCTTATCTGCTCTTATTAGATTATCGTTCCCCCTCCACTAGTTGCTGTCTATCTCTAGGTCCCCTATATTCTACAATATAAGACACTTGTTTTACGTTTTTCACATAGTTCACATCAGTGGTATACAATATCTCTCCTTTTGTATCTGACTTATTTCACTTAACATTATGTCCTCAAGGTTCATCCATGTTGTCATATGCTTCACGACCTCGTTCTTTCTCATTGCTGCGTAGTATTCCATCAAATGTATGTACCACAGTTTATTTACCCACTCATCTGATGTAGGATATTTAGGTTGCTTCCATCTCTTGGCAATTATGAACAATGCCACTATGAACATCAGTGTGCAAATATCTCCTTTTCATCCTGAGCTTCCATGTGTGCTCAACATTTCATAGCACAGTCCCTGGCAATAAGTGGCTGCATTCCTGATTAAGAGGCATCCTACAGAGACCCTCACCTTGGTCAGTCTGTTACCCCTAAATGTTCTTTTTCTTTTCTGTCTTCCTCATTCCTCAAATCTACCTTTTCTGACTCCATTTTTCCCCCTTTTTCCTTCTGCCCACATATCCATCTCCATTTGATCTAAAGCAGACTTCTGGAAAGTGAGTATTTAGAGATGGGTAAAGAGAAAACATTTATTACATAGAATGCTTTGTGTCTAGATGATCTATGGCCACTGGCTGCAAGGAATATTTAAAAATCTGCAATATGTCATTGGATTGGTGATTTCAGCTACTAAACAAATAAATGGGAAAATATGACTCAATGAAGGTCTAAAATGTATACATTAAATAACAAGAGTGAGTCATATCTCACAAACATAGACTGTCTATTTCAGAATTTCTGATCTCTTTAAAGACAGGTAAAAGTAGCAGTACTCAGCAACTATATATATGGTTAACTGTAGCATTTCTCTGACAATTCATACTCTTAGGTTCTGCAACCTGGAGAAGGGTTTGGTTTAGTAAAGCGATGCAGAGGCATGGCATTTCATTTGTCTGCCTATAACAGAAACTATACTAAAGTGCTTAGCCAAATAGAGGCTTTTCTCGCATAGCAAGCAATCTGGAGCCAGCCAATCTAAGGTTCAAAGCTCCATCTTGCTTTCATTTTTGTGGTCACAAGATGGCTACCCCACTTCCAGCCTCCTATCCATTTCCCAGGCAGGAAGAATAAGGGCTACATGACAAGGAGTAAGGGGTAGTACTTATTACGAGAAAACAAAACTTACCCAGAAATTTCCCATTTAGGACTTACATCTCATTTACAGAATAGTATCACATAGCCCTTCTATTGTGGGTGAGAAATATAGTTTTGCAACTGGGGGTGCTGTTACCCAAAACAAAGTCCAAGTAATCCAGAAAACAAGGAGAGACCAGATTTTGCGTAGGCAATGTATGTGGAGCCTTTCCCCTGGGCACACAGAACATGGTTTTATGGGGTTCAGTCAGGGAACAACAAACAGGTAAAGGAGCGGGTACAATCCAAGTACAGTGCAAGGTGCTATGCAGACTACTAAAGGTAATAAGATCCAGAGCCCAGTGCCTGTATACGGCAAACACTGAAACCATCTATATTCAGTTGGAGGACACAGCTCCTCCTTACCTGTGAGGATTACACTTGCTATTGACTAAACCCCAGCGGTAAGTAACCAATCAGACCTACTTCCAAGTCACCCCTGCAGCAATTACCCTGACTTCACCTAAACAGACCTTATAGATATGTATTTATTTTTAACATATATTAGAAAAAAAATGGCTAACACATCAAAACCATACTTCATAAACATTGCTTATGACAAGATTAAGAATTAGTAACAGTCCCAGATTTCAACTGATATTTTAAAATCAACAATATCACAGGTTATATTTGGGCATAGTAAAAATTACATATGTGCTATATGGACCCCTGAAATCTGTGAAAGACTGGAGCAGTGAAAAGAGTATTAAAGTTAGTTTGAAAACACCTTAACACAAGTCCCCAGTTCTACCACTTACTAGCCATGTGACCTTAGGAAATTCTTAAGCCTCTATAAGTCTTAATTGTCATATCTATAAAATGAGATGTTTATATAGCCTATCTTGCAGGATTTGGAGAAGAATTTGAAAGTGAATTTATAAGAATTTTAACTTATAAACATTATAACACTATATACAATTTGGAGCTTTTAATAGAAAAACAAAACAAAACAAACTCCCCCAAAAAACTCACCTCCTTTTTTCTAGTCTTGAGCAAGATGAAGGATATCATAAACTTGGAAAAATGAGAACATCAAATTTCTGGAAGGCATCTCATTCACTGGGGATGTTATGCATCGCTCCACAGCCAGAGTCTATTATTGTCTTCTCTAACCTATCGGAAAAGTCACCATCCCTGAAGCAATAAAGATAAGGGAGTAGGTGTTCAAAGCTAATTGGGGAGGAGAGAGTTATCTTGTCCAGTTGGGATGACCTTGGTTTCAATTCTACCATAAGTTCTAACATATTATTAAGATTTTCCTCTTACCTTTCCTCAACCAACACATGCACGCACACACACACACATATGCTCAGTCACCCATCACTCACTCACCTCCTCTTTGTTGGTCCTGGTTCTATCTTCCTTCAAGATTTGGCTCCAGCTGCATCTCCTGGAGATTAGATAACTGTAATGAATACTGAATATATATATATAATAATGAATTTTAATGAATACTGAATAATTATAATGAATAATTATAATGAATATGACCCATGAAATCACTTAATTAGACTGAATTTATCTGAAAGTATCTAAATCAAGCTGTCTGCTAGAAAGCAAGTTGAGACTTAAGGTTTGAATTTAAAGCCAGTTCCAGAAGTTAATACTGTATCTTTTGTATGCTGCTGATCAAGACTGTTGAAACTATTAAATGTCACGTTACACATCCTTGAACATATGAGCTTATAATTGTGCTGATATTTTTGAAATATAGACTCCACAAAATTGGATTACTTGTATCATGGAGATGTGTATTTTTTGTTTATTAAATTTTGCTAACTATTTTGGATCAAAATGGAGTTATCCACTGATAATTCAGAAAATCTCTTTACTTTTGTCTTTAGTTAGCTGGGGAGAAATGGTATTTCATTATTAATTTAATTTGCATTTTTTAAAATAATGAGACTAAGCATCTTTTCAAATGTCTATGTGCATTTTCTCTTCCTTAAACTGCCTCTTGGTGTTCCATGTCTATATTTTTAATGTTATTTTTTCCTCAATTTGTATATTAAGGATGACATCCTTTGTCTCCTATAGATTTTACAACTGTACTCTTCCCAGTCTAAAAAGTGCCAGTCTACTTTATGATGTGCTTTTCATATAACATTTTAATTTTTATGCCATCAAATAATTTTGCATAAAGTATGAAGGGACATAATTTTGCATCCTTCATTATGGATAGCCAGTTATTAAATAAACCAGATTTAATCATTAAATAGAAATTTCAGTTTGTCATATGTTTTTACATGTATGTGAATATTCTTTTGGTTTCTATTTTACTTTTACTAAACTATTTGCCTAATCCAATGTTAATATTATATATAACATAATACTATACTATATACTATATATACTACTCTTAATTTCTACAATTTTAAAAACTGTGTTAATAATTGTATAGAGCAAGTCCTGCTCTCATTCCTTTCCCTCAAAAAATGTCTTGGCTCTTTTCTGACATGTTTTTCCATATGAGCTTCAAAATCATTTGTCCATTTAAAAAAAATTGGATTATTTGAGTTCAATTAAAATTAAAATATGGAAGTTATTGATATTTTGAAGAACCTATTATCCTAGAATATGGGATAGATGCTTATTTAAGTTTTATTTTAGGTCCTTCCATAAGATGATGGGTAAGTCCTGTATCTCTGGTGAAATATATATTGCTATACATTTTATGTTTTTTGGGGGGTTTTTTTTTGCTTTTGTAAGTGAGAGTTCCTCTCATTCGCCACAGATTATTGCCAGTTTAGAAAAAAATACCTTAATAATTGTATAGTATTTTGTATCCATACACCTTACCAAATTCTCTTACTAAATTTCCAATAAGTTGATTTTTTTGTTTGATTTGGGTGGAGTGTCTTGGTTTTCTAGGTGCATAATCATACCTTCTGAATATAAAGATAATTTCATCAGTTTGTATGCAACGTACATACCAATTATTTCATTTTCTTTCTTAAAATGCACTTGCTCCCAAACCATGTTCATTGATAGTGAAAATAACTAGATATCTTATTTCTAATTTAATAGGAAAAGGCTCCACCATTTTACCATTCCTCATGTTTGCTTTTGATTTGTGTTAACCAGTCTTTACATTTGTGTCAGTTATCAATTTACTGCCTCTCAGCTCCAACGATGTCCTTTGTTCTGCTTTGTGATACTGGGGCTGGACACTGAAAACCTTTCTCCTTTTCCAACCAGTACAACATTGGGCATTGTCAATAGAGGCAGGAGGAGAGACACTCAGCAGCTCATGTGCAGGAAGCCCACAGCACTTATTTCAGTGGTTCTGGGAGACCAGCTGGCATCCTCCACCTTCCAGCTAGCTTCTCTGCCACGAATACCCTGCTTCTTGTGGACTAGCTCTAGCCCATACCCTCTAGCAAGTCCCTTTGACCTCAGTATACTGTGTGTTCCTCTGGTAACCAAACCCCTTCCAGTGAAGTCTGTATATCAGCCTTGGTGGGGTGTGGTGGGGGGCTCTTATAAGTTCTTAGTTCCTCCCCTGTATACAATCCCTTTGCCCTAAAAGTAGTAGTAGTAGCTGCTTTTTCTCTGTGCTATTCTGTAGGCCTTAGAGTTCTCTGTTTATCTCGTTAGTAGCTAATCACCGATTATCAGTTAACACATCTTTATATTAAATTTTCCCGGTTCTATTTACTGATATGGTTTCTGTTTTCTGACTGGACACTGACCGACACGCCATGTTTAAGTACTTATGAAAGGCCTTCCTATTCTTATTTTACTTAAGAGTTATTTTAGCATCAGCTATCAAACAAACAAAAACCTGGGAAGCAGATATGGTGGACAGAATAGTGTATCCCTGCCCCACACTAAGATGTTCTCCTAGTCCCCAGAATCTGTGAATATATCACCTTACATGGCAAAGGGAGCATTATTTATGTGATTAAAGTAAGGATTCTGAGATGGGAAAATTATCCTGGATTGTGTGGTTTGGCCCAGTGTAATCACAAGGGTCCTTATAAGAGCAAGACAGAATGCAGGTGACTGCAGAAGCAAAGGCTGGAGCGGCATGAGGAAGGGACCACAAGCCACAGAAAGCTGGTGACCTCCAGAAGCTGGAAAAGGCAAGAAAACGGATTCTCCCCTAGAACCTCAAGAAGGAACACAGACCTGCCAACACCCTGATTTTAGGCCAGGTAAAGAGATTTCTGACCTCAAGAACTATGTGATAATTAATATATACAGGCATACCCCAGAGATAGTGTGGGTTCAGTTGCAGACCACCGTAATAAAGAGAATATCACAATAAGGCAAGCCACATAAATTTTTTGGTTTCCCAGTGCACACAGAATTATTTTCACACTATACGGTAGTCTATTAAGTGCGCAATAGCAGTATGTCTTTGAAAAACAATGTACATACCTTAATTCACATGTGACACAGAGACACGAAGTGAAGACATGCTATTGGAAAAATGGTGCCAATATAGACTTGCTCGAAGTAGAGTTGCCACAAAACTTCAATTTGTAAAAATCGCAATATCTGCAAAGTGCAATAAAGTGAAGCACAATAACACAAAGTATGTCTATATCGTTTTAAGCCACTAAGTTTGTGGTAATTGTTATACCAGCATTGGGAAACTACACCTGACAAATATCATCTCACATAATTTTCATAACCACCTTCTAAGAAAGGTATTATTATCCCCAAGGTACAAATAGAGAATTTAGGCACAGAGGTTAAGTAACGTGCCTGAGGAAACGTGGCTGGTAAATGGCAGAGTTGGGATATGAAACCAGACCTTCTGTCTCCAGAGCTTGCAACTTTAAGTGGTACCATAGGGACCTTTTCAGGGGTGGTATCTGCAGTAGGACAGGCTCAGCAAAGCCCAGCTCTGCCCCTCTTGGCTATCTCTCTTACCCTACAAGCCGAAGGCTTTCTGCTTCCCACCACCCACCAATACTTGGGCAGAATGAAAGCTGACCTGCCCCTGAACTCCTTAAAAGGACCAGAGCAGGGGACTACCTTCTTATAGAAAAGGCCCTCTTGTTCGGCAATAGCCAGAGAAAATCCTTTCTGGCACATGGATCTCCTGGGGTTCATAAAGCAGAATAACTACCTCCTCAGCTGCTAGGTCACAACCCAGGTGAAAGAATGAAGACTGGGGTCTGAATGCTCTGCAAATCACAGTGGACCCCAACGTTATTAATTTCCTCTTGATACCTGGGCAGTCTCCTTGAGCATTTCCTCAGCAAAGGCATAGGCAGTCAGTAGGCTGGCCTGGGCTTCTAGGTTTAGTTTTCTTAGCCTCATTTCTTTCTCAGACTGATGTTGGAAGGATCAAGCTGTCGCCAAATGAACTCCACTCACACCTTCTGCATAGCTGGCCATTGGTTCTGACAGACTCTTAGCCACGATGTATAAAGCAGCCACTGGGTACTCTTTGGTGTTGGGAAGGAGGCGAGTCTAATGTGGGATTGAAATTTTTGAGGATTTGATCATAGCATGGACCCTCTTCCTGGGGGAAAAAAATGAGCACAAATAGACTCACAACATTTACTATACAAACTAGGGAATTCATAAACCTTCTAAAGTGTATTCTTGGACCCCAGCTTAAAGCTCCTATTTTATGGAAGGGATTAAGCAACCAATCTGGAAGCACTGCTGTAGGTGCCCTGCAGGGCTCTCATCTCACAAAGAGGAATAGCTCAGGCATGTCAGTCCACATGGCCAAGCTTACTAACTGGTTCCAGTCATTCACTATGCCCATCACTGAGCTTCAGCAGGAACTACAGGCTTCCAGATGCCTCTTTAAGCCTTGATAGCTTTGCCCACTGCCTTCATTGTTGATCCTTCTTGAGCACCCTGCAAACCTCTGAGCCACATTTGAATCCTCTAAATTACTCATCCAATACCGTGGTTATATTATGTCAGTTCGACCTCTGAAATGAGTCATTTCCTTGTTTTGGTTTGTTGAAGTCTTTTCTCTAGTTGATGTAACATTGCCTCCCCAGCCGCCTCCTGCAGTGCCTTACCTCCACCCCCCACACAAACACACAGTCATTCTCCACCCAGTCTTCCTAAGTGCAAATCTGATCAGATTGGTACATTTTTACCTCATCCTATCCTACTACAATCACATCCCAATATGTCTGTGCACACACCGAACTTCCCAGCTGCTTAGAACTACATTTAATCCATCAGAAACCCCATTCCACTGTAAGGCTCCAGGGCCTTCCTATTTCTGATCCTTGTTGATGTTCTATCCTTCAAGACTCAGTTTTCTTTTTTAGTGAAAACCTTCTCTGATCTCCCCTTACCATCCTTTCCTCTCTCCTCTTCGGGTTTTCTGTGTGTTCCTTTCACATTCCATGCACGACTGCCTTTATCACACTTACTTCATTTGTACTGTGGTTTTTAATTCACACGTCTCTCTCCCTCACTGAGCTATGAACTCCTTGAGAAAACAGACCATATCTCTTTTTTAAATCACAAGCAATTATAACAATGCTTGACATTGTTAGTTTAAAGAATGAAGACTTGAATGAAAGAATAAATGCAACTAGGCCAGCCCTTCCTCTTTACCCACTCTGTTCCTCCCCCAAGTAACTTTGGTTAGCTCATCCCTCGGTACAACCTGGAAACAGCTCTGTTCCCTTCAGCTTCTTACCTTGGACAATACTTGGTTAGATGAGCCCATCCACTGGCCACAACAACTCACATCGTTTTCTCTACATCCAATTCTGGCCTGTTAGTAACTAATTTATCTCTTCTATTGCTTCTGCCATGGTCCAGGTTGTACAATGATTGTTTCTTCATGAATGAATTCATTCATTTAATGGAAGGTGCTCACCAAAGTGTATGACAAACCTTGTTCCAGTGTTTGTGGATTCACTGATGAAATAAGTGAAGGTATTTAAGTCTTGAATAAGAGGAACTTAACTTCCAAAAGAATATAAGGAGTCCCCCAGTTCTTGTCACTGTTTGGTGGTTAGTTTTATGTTATTGGTTTATTTTTTTTTTTGTTTTTACTATTAACTAAACTCTAGATTTTATCTGGATTTCACCAGTTTTTCCACTGTCTTCTTTCTTTTCCAGGATCCAATCCAGGGTATCATATTGCATTTAATTGTCATGCTTCTCCTCAGTCTTTTCTGGTCTATGCAAGTTTCTCAGTATTTCCATATTTCTCATGACAGTCTTGAGTATTACTGGCCTAACACTTACCCTATAGAAAGTTCCCCAATCTGGGTTTGTCTGATGTTTTTCTTAAAAATAAACTGGGGTTAAAGATTTCTGGAAAGAATGTCACAGAGGTGCAGTGCTCTTCTCATCACAGCACATCACGGGGTACATGACAACCACATGGTTTCACTGATGATGTTAACCTGTGGCCCTTGGTTAAGGTAATGTCTGCCAGATTTCTTCTAAGATCTAATAGTTTTCCATACTCTATTCCTTGGAAGTGAGTCACTAAGTCTAGCCCACCCTCAAGGTGTGGAGGGTGAAGCTCAACTTCCTAGACAAAGGACAATTATTATTTGGAATTATTCTCTAAGTGAGATTTGTCTCTTCTTTCATAAATATGTATTTATAAATAAAATGTATTCAATAATGTATTTATGTTAATATGGATTCACAGATACTTATTTTATACTTTGAATTACAATCTAATACTATGTTATTTATTTTCTTACTGAAATTGTTCCAGCTTTGGCCACTGGGAGCTAGCTGTTTTCATTATTTTTAATTACCAGTTATAAGGGGTTCCATCCAAGTCAATTCCTTATAACATTCTCAAGCAACAGCTTATCCATAATAACCTCTAACACCTACCCTCACAGTTCTTGTTCTTTCCTGCTTAATCACACTGGAATTGATTCATATTGATCTTTATTTTCCTCAACAGGTCTTTTGTCCTGAATTTTTCAATTCTCCTCTGACACTGAATAAAATGACACTCCATTTGAGAAGACCAGTATGCCAATAGCCTGTTACTAAACTGTAAGACTAAGCTTTTTGCAAGGTGATCTGCTGCACTCTAATACTTAATTTAGCAATGCAAAGTTAATATATGATTTTTTTTCCGTTGATGCAGAAAAGCATACTTCTATCTAGAAGTCAAAGTGACCAGGAAGTTCATAAAACTAAAAAAATCCAAATGGACATTTGTATGCTGATACTTCTTCCATAGCATATTTTAAATTTTTGCATGTGTACATTATATTGTAGTCCTGTTAGATTTGTTATTTTGTTTTTTGTCCATTTACCTCTTTCCTGTATAGACATCTACATTGCTAATAGGCACCAACATTAACATTTTCCTAATCTTATAATCTTATGCCATTTTGTCAGAAAAAAATCATCAACTTCTGCTCTTGTTTTCCACTCAGCCACACCCAAAACTGCCATTCATAGTACTAGAAACCTTGGTTTTTCTCTATGTGAATCCTAGGCAACTACCCTCTAACACAGTTGGTCTTCAAATACAAAGACTATATTACAATGTGCTTACATAGTTTATTTTTAAAGTAATTTAAAATACAATGTAAACATACATTAAAGGTATTGTGACAATTTAGTTTAGGAATAACATGAGATTATTTACATATTTGTGTATGTGTGTGTATATATACACAAAGTGCAGATAAATACAGAAACACTACAAAATAAACAAAAAATTCATTATGATAATTTACTGAAAAACATTTTCACCATATTTATTATTTTGTCATGTTAATAGCCATAAAGAAACTCCCAGTACTGAAATATAACATCCAAAACATCCAACTTTTATATAAACCATAGTACCTCAAATTTTAACAGTATATAAATAGGATTCTGAATTGAAAACCCAGTCGTCTTCCCTGTCAGACTCCCTATTTGTGAAGGTATCATCTCAGAGTTCAAGAAGACTCCTGAAATCACAGCCTTCGATATGCAGTGATCGATCATATTTCAAGCAGAAACCATGTGCAGGCAGTGTTCTTAGATCAGTTCCAGAGGGTACCATTCTCTGCAAAAAGAAGTTGACTGAGGGTACAGAGGCAGATTAAAAACCTGTAACATGCTGACACATACTGAACTATGCACACTTTTAATTTCAGAAACCATTAGGGGATTCAAGGCAAGCTTGGGCTGCTCTCAGCCCCGGAAGGGAAAACACTGCCGAGAGATGGTAGATGGTACAACAGAGAGGAAAGGGTCATCTAATTAGGGTGGTCTCGGCACCTTCAGTTTCCACCCGCTTCTCACACTAAGTTCCTCAAGTGGCGCCAAACCATGAACATCCTGGATGATGGAGAATGCTTGTGTGTGCAAAAACTGAAAACCATCCCTGCCTTTTGAAACTCATCAGCAAGCACACAGACTCCATTTCTCCCTTTAGCACCAAGAAATGCTCATCCTCTGACCTGGCATCTCTCTTACGAGAAAAGGGGGAAAAGCGAGGGATGACCTGCTGGGCTCCCTAACAGCTTCTAAAGTTGGTCTAGGATATGCAGATTAGTTTTCTGCTGATGCCTTTGTGTGACTGCTGTCAACATTACTTGGGATTCTCTACGTAAAACAGTGAGTGAAGCTGCCCTAAAAAAACAGAAAAATCCTAATTATCAAATTATAATATTGATCTGATCCTCTAAAGGTTCATGTCATCCATAAGCCTGAGTTTTCCCTACGTTACTATCAAGTAGAAGATGCATATTTGAAGCAGGGAGGGAATGGTGACAAAGAATGGATAAAGTGAATGTGTTCAGGAGATTGGGACTAGCTGATCAATACTAAGTATTAGTCTACAAATCAACAGAAGATAGGTGAGACATAGACCGTTCAAGAAGGATAGTCACAATTTTAAAAAGTGTTTTGATGTTAAGGTAACAAACAAAACAAAACAAAAAAAAGGTAGGGGACAAAATTAACTAGCAATTTCCACCCTGAATGGGAAAACTTAAATCAAGAAGAAAGCAACTTCTGCTTTATCCTTTACCATGAGACACCACTCAGGGTCCTACCCACTTATTTTAGGTCAAGGTAACAGCTGCAAATTACAAATATAGTGAAAAAAACAAAGAACACAATCTGTTCCTAAACTTGTCTGCCTCTAACTTTAGCCAATAAAGCATAAGTCATGTAGGGGCTCGAACTGCTGATTAAGGCATCCTGCATACATCAGTGGGGAGAGGAGGGATACTACAAATAGACGTTGTTTGAGGAAAGGCTCTGAGGGTCTCCTCTAAACCAACATCCATCCATGTGAGTGAGATCCTTTGGACTTCAGACACAGACCTGAAGAATGAGGCTGGGAAATGAGAAGGTTAGCAGGGTGCCATCTTCCCAGGATAACAGAACCACATTTTCTTTTCCTAGTAACACAGCAGATTTTTTAGAAGGCATGCCACAACATTTAAAATTATCATAGAATAAGAATAAAATAAAAATCATTATGTATCTTTATTTTTCCTATTTGGGAACCTACATAGCTTAAGATTTTAAGTACATTTTTTCCTCCAACATCCCCGAATTAGCAAGCAAACAGGCTATTACTGGGAAACCTGATTATGCTCCTTCACGTCATTGAAGCAGAGACAAGCAATTCAACTAAGAGATACGGCACTTCCTCATACTTCACAGACTTTACAGGAAAACGCAGATTATTTTACTTTTCAAGCATTTACACATAAGACAACAGAAGAATTCTTCAGTTGAATGACTAGTTTCTAAGAAGTTGGTGGAGTTACGGCACAACAAGCATCCTCTGTAAAATACATAAATGTTTTATACTCGGATATTTTCACATAACACAAGAGACGACCTAGGCTTATCAACCTCATCTTCATACTGATTATTCTGTAAGCAGTTTAGGGTGCTCATGCTGCATGGATTTCTAAGGTATGGATGTAACAATTCTAACATATCTTCCCACTGTCTCTGAAGAGCTAAGTTTCTGTTTCTGAAAAGCTATTATAATTCTGAATATGATCAAGTGTAATTAATATTCACTGTGATTTAGTGTATATGTTGTGAGTTTTCAATATTCATAAATACTAAAGCTGTAGAAAACTTACTTGGAGGGACAAGAACCCATCTTTAATATGTGGCCGTAACTTGCTTACACACATAATCAACATGAAGAACAAAGAACCATCCTCACAAGTCTACAGGATTCAAACTTCCAACAAAAGTACAACTTGAACAAACACTTCTGCAGTTTATTTCAGGAAAGGAACCATAGCAAATGCTGCCACAATGTATGCTTCGCCAACAGAAAGGAGAGCTGGGCTTCAGATTCATGCCCTACAAAGGGAAAGCTCTAATTCCTCACCACGCCTCAGACAATTCAGAGGCAGGAACACTCTGGATTATGTTAAAATAAAATGAAGACTGCAATTTCTTTAATGCAGCAGCAAGTTAATTAGGATTCTGAATCTCTTTGGAGTCAAGTTGGTCTCTGAATGAAGATCAATTTGCTTTGAGAGATTCTAACCTAGCAGGATGCCAGAGGATGGGAAGGGTGCTTTAGCTGAGGGTGGCAAACAGACCAAGGAGCTGGCATGATGGAAAGCCTGCCTTCTGTTCCAGCAGAAGATAATTAGGGTGCCACCAATCTGTTATTATTACTAAGGACCACCAAAGATCTAGAGACCAAGAAGGTCTAGCTATACTTGATTACAGCATACAGGGCACAACATCAGATGGTTAAAAAAAAAAAGCATTTAACAGATGTTTTTCAGTACATTAGTTTTGATATTAGAATATTTTTCATTTCTTTATTTCAATGCATTGATATCTATTCCTGGTCGTGACACTCTACCTATGATTACTCTCTTTATTTTTAACTCTAATCCATTATTCCATTTTTAATTTTAAAAGCGTAAAAGCTCTGAGACATAGTTGTGTGTATGTATGTGCGTGCATAATCTATTAACTCTAGAAACATTAATCTAAAGGAGAAAGAGACTGAGATTACAGATATATCATCATGGGAAAGAGTTTTACACAGTCAGTGCCCGAGTGTCTGTACAGTGGGGAGCTCTGCAGCAACAAGTATGGCATTGTGACCCCAGGGAGGGGCAGGGCTATGGTCCTTGGCAGGCAGGTAACTAGTTTTTAGGAATCTTGAGGACAAGAAAGGCTCTTTGCCACTACAGACATTTACGATAGAAATAATGCTTGCTGCAAGAAGCTGGTGGTAAATATAAATGGTAAATAAAAATATCTATTTTCGTGCTCTATAAATTCAGTGACACTCCTACTAAAGGCTGTAAACTGAATGGCACAAAAGAAAATCATGTAGAGATTTTATTCCTGCTAAACATGAAGAAACAATTCCAAACTTTATGGTTCAAAATGATTCAAGAACCTTGTGCCTTTGTGTTTACATTCTGCTTCAACTAAGCATAGGCTTTAGAAGGCATAGCTTCGCTATTCATGTCTTCAAACAACATCTTTATCATTTGTAGAACATCCCAAAAGCCATAAATGGATATCAATAAAATATTCTCAACACTTTACAGTGTTAAATGTAGAATTTAAGTTGTATATTTTTATAATGCACTTTCATACTATTTTACGATAATTGTAATTACATTTTTGTGTTGTCCCTATAAAGCTACCAGAGGTTATTTACATGAGTTTATCAGCATTTACATGCCAATAAAACAAAATTTGGTAACAATCTCAAAGTTGTGAAGACAGTTTTATATATCTTCTAAACCAGAGGTCAGCAAACGATGACCTTCAAAACAGAATCTCACCTGCTGCCTTTTTTTTTTTTTATAGGCTAAAAACAGTGTTGACATTATTAAAATAGATTTAAAAATATCAAAAGATCCATTTTTGTGACACATGAAAATTACATGAAATTCTAATTGCAGTGTCCATAAATAAAGTTTTCTTGGAATGTAGTTGCACTCATTTGTTTATGTATTTGTCCCTGGCTTCTTTTGAGCATTTAAATGGCAGAACTGAGTAGTGGTGACAAAGACTACAGAGTCTGCAAAGCTAAAAATATTTACCATCAGGCCTTTATAAAAATAGTTTACCACTGCTCTAAACACAGGGAAGATTTCTGGAATGCTGGATGGTCTGTTTACAGTGAAATCAGTGTATGACCTAATTTGGTTTCATTTACAGATATCACATACATTATTGCTTTTGAATATTATCATCTACTTGGAAAATAAAAATAAAATTATGTTAAAAAAGACTTACTCTTGAAATGCTTAGGACCATAATAACAATCATATATACAAGTAGTATATTTTAAAAAAATAATAATAAATGAACCATTTAAATTACATTTTTAAGTAATGATTTCAAAGTTCCTCAGAAAATGCCAGGCAGTAAAGAATAGATCTCAAAATCCTTATAGCAGATTTCTGGTTTCCAAATTTCTGGGATATAGTGCTTAGCATAGTATTTTAGATTCTACAACTGTTAGGAAAGAGACACTGTAGAGAGTTACTTATAATTAAAAAAAAAAAAAAAAAAAAAAAAAGGGCAAACTATTTTTTAAATAAGAAACCAGCCAGAAAAAGAATGGCCAACAATTTAAAACATTTTTTTTTCCTTTTTCCATCAATAGGGAGCTACATAGTCTGCTGGTAGAACTTGAAAGAAATTGACTATTTTCATTTAGTGGGCTGATCCCCATATCTGTGTCAGATAAAATCATAGCACTTATTATTTGTTACCATGGATACCATGAAGATACTGCCATCCACTGAACAGTATTAGAGGAAGACAACATAATTTTCTGGGACTAGTCCTGTTTTGCCTTCATAAGTTGCCTTTAACCATCCTGGTTCCACTGATGGGTACACTGGCAAAAAAAAAAAAAAAAAAAAAGTAATAATAAAGTATATGTAACCAAATTAGTATTCACTTCAAATGATTATATAAACAGGTAAAACCCACACTGCATTGCATACATACTCTGGAATTATAAAAACAATGTCTCAGCATCTTTTAAAGCTGGAAGTATGCTTTGCATTCATGTAATTAATCAATTAAGTCAGCTTTCTCTCTCTAAGGAGAAAACTGGGGCCCAGAAGGATTTGATTTGTTCATTTCTGCAGGCCATGCAGGGCTGGGTCTGGACCAGAATCTGTTTCTCCTGGCTTCTACTTTAGACCCTTCCCACCACACTATTCCTCCACATGATTATAAACTTAAGTGAAGGTAATGGATGTACTTACCATTAGAAAATATTGCTCCCTGTGGGAAGGAGAGCTCATGGCTGTGCTCTGCTTTACAGGAGTACATAGCCTTGGCTTGCCTGAAAGGGCAAAAGACAACTTGCAAATATCACAATGTTCAACTCAAGTACAATGAAACTTAAAATTATGCTTAAAGAATGCTATTAGTTTTTAGTTGTAATAAATACATACTAAAAGTGCACATGGAAGTGCACAGAAGTGCATTTTCACAAACCAAAAAACTGTGCAACCAGCACCCAGATCAAGAATTCAAACAAACATTAGCAGCACATCAAAGCCCTTCCTATGTTTCCAGTCAGCGCCCCATGGGCAACTCTTGGACTTAAAACAGTATAGAGATCATACAGGAAGGGTAAGATGGCAGTATAGGGAAATGTGGAATTCAGTTAGTTCCCTAGAACAACTAGCAAATAGCCAGGAACAACTAGTAAATTATCTGGAACAAATGTTAGGGGGACTTCTGTGACAGGACAACATCATACAGCAGTCTGGAATGGCTAAGACTGCAGCATATACTATAAGTAAAGCTCCTCAAACTGCAGAGCTTTTGCCCCTCCTCAACTGTCATGGCAAGATGAGTTGGAACACTTCCTTGGGAAAAAAAGAAGCAGGCTACTAGGACTGAGAGAAAGTAACTCAAGCAAGCTCCAACTGCAGTTTTAATCAACTAATCTGGACTACTGAATACAAGCTATGAGTACAGATAAACCCAGAGCAAGCAGGAAAGGAACACAGAAGTTTCTCTCGGCAGAGAGGAGGTGGGGCTGATGGAAAATACATACATAAATAAAAACAGAGGTTTTTGGAGTTGACTGAGCTCAGAATACTGGAAAAGGGCTGTGTCCCAAGAAAAGGGACACAAAGAACTGGGTACCAAAACTGGTTCTTGACTGGTGAACTGGAGGGTTGGGGACTGGCTCTGAAATGGGGACATCTTTCTTTTATCCTTTTCTATTTCTCTCATTCTAAGTAGCTAATTAGAGAAAAACTCAGGCATTTTCAATTGTCAGCATTGACCCAGGCAAGGGTGGAGTGAAGAGAGACAAAGGAGGAATTCAAGTGTGGAAGATAACTCCTAAAGGGCTTACCTTCCCTAAGAAAACAGTAGGTGGGGCCCAGCTCAAGCGGCTGCCCTCCCTCAGAAGACTCAGACTCTAAGGCCTGGGGCTGGGCGGGTGGGGCGGACAGAAATAGCTTAAGCTTGGCCTCTGACATCCTCAGCTCCTGGCCGGGACAAGGTCTACTGAGAATTAAAGGCAGTGCACCTCCTTATGCTGTGGGAAGCTGCAGGCTGACAAGTGCCATCTGCTGGGCAGGACAGGAAAAGCACAGAATCTAGAGGCCTCACAGGAAAGTATGACAATCTGCTAAGTCCCATCCTCAGGGAAATGTGATACTGATTACACCCTCCTCTGGAGACCTGGGCCTGTCTGGTCTGGGAAAATCTGATTTGGGTAATCAAGGAAACCAGATGCCTAGACAATAAAAAATTATGTATCACACTAGGAAAAATGAAGATATGGCCCAGTCAAAGGAACAGACTTGCACTTCATATGAGATATAGGAGTTGAAACAACTGATTAAAGACCTTCAAACAAATATACTAAATAAATTCAAAAATCAAATCAATGAGTTCAGGGAAGATATGGCCAAAGAGATAAAAAATATAAAGAAGACATATATATGGAATAGTTAGTAGTAAATACCTGAAACTATCAAATTACAACCCAGTAGCCTTGACTCTTGAAGACGATTGTATAACAATGTAGCTTACAAAGAGTGACAATGTGATTGTAAAAGCCTTGTGGATCACACTCCCCTTTATCCAGTGTATGGATGGATGAGTAGAAAAATGGGGGCAAAAAACTAAAGGAAAAATAGGGCTGGGAGGGTATGATTTGAGTGTTCTTTTTTTACTCTTATTTTTTGCTCTTATTTTTACTTTTTCTGGTACAAGGAAAATGTTCAAAAAATAGATTGGGGTGATGAATGAACAACTATATAATGGTGATATGAACATCTGATATCATATTTTGGATGACTTTATGGTGTGTAAATAAATATTAATAAAAAATTGGATATTAAAAAAGATTTCCAAAAAAACAAATAAAAAAGACGACATTGGGCAAACATAAGGAAGAACTTGAAATTTTGAAAAAACACTTGGAAGAATGTATGGGAATGAAAGGCACAACAGAAGAGAATAAAAAACAATGGAGACATACAACAGCAGATTTGAAGAGGCAGAAGAAAGAATTCATGAACTAGAGGACAGGATATCTGAAATCCTACACAGGGATGAAGAGATAGGGAGAAGAATAGAAAAATATGAGCAGGGTCTCAGGGAATTGAATGACAACATGAAGCACACAAATATGCATATCATGGGTGTCCCAGCAGTTGAAGAGAAGGAAAAAGGGGCAGAAACAATAATGGAGGAAATAATCACTGAAAATTTCCCATCTCTTAAGAAAGACATAAAATTATAGATCCAAGAAGCACGGAGTACCCCAAACAGAATAGATCCGAATAGACCTAGGCCAAGACACTTTAATAATCAGATTGTCAAGTATCCAAGACAAAGACAATTTTGAAAGCAGCAAGAGAAAAGCGATCCATCACATACAAAAGAAGCTCAATAAGACAATGTGCAAATCTCTCAGTAGAAACCATGGAGGTGAGAAGGCAGTGGTATGATATATTTAATATCCTGAAAGAGAAAAACTGCCAACCAAGAATTCTATATCCAGCAAAACTGTCCTTCAAAAACGAGGGAGAGTTCAAAATATTTTCAGAAAAACAGACACTGACAGAGTTTGTGAACAAGATACCTGCCTTAATAAGAAATACTAAAGGAGCATTATAGGCAGACAGGAAAAGACAGAAGTGAGAGGTTTGGAGAAGAGTGTAGAAATGAAGACTATCAGTAAGGGTAAAAAGAGGAGTAAAAATAAAAATGAAATAAGATGACATATAAAATCCAAAAGCAAAATGGTAGACAGTAGACATTACACTGAGTGAAATTAGGCAGAAACAAATGGACGGATAGTGTATGGTCTCACTAATATGAACTAACATTGATGAATGAAATTTGAGAGTTAGAGATCAGGCATTACATGCTGAAAGAGAACAGAAAGTTCAACAGGATTGATTGTATATATCCAGAAATGGAATGGATAACATAGTACTGTGTGATGGTAGCACAATATTCTAAGTACTCTGAACAAAGACGAGTGAGTACAGTTGAAAGAGGAAGGCTAGGGGCATGTATGACACCAGAAGGAAATATAGAAGATAAAGACTGAGGTTGTATAACTTAGTGAAACCTAGAGTAGTCAATCATGGTGATTAAATGTACAAATATAAGAATGTTTTTAAATGAGTGAGAACAAATGAATGTCAACATTGCAAGGTGTTGAAAACTGGAAGGTATAAGGGAAGAAATACAATCAATGCAAACTAGAGTCTATAGTTAACAGTAAAATTGTAAGATGCTTCATTAATTGTAACAAAGGCAATATACCAAAGCTAAATGTCTATAAGAGGGGGATATAAGGGATGATATGGGATTCTTGGTGCTGTTGGTATTATCTAACTTTTCATTGGATTTTATTTTTCTTCTATCTTTTATATTTTTATTCTTCATTTTTTTTCTCCTTTTCCTCTTTCTTTGTGGTAGAAATGGAAATGTCCTCATATAGACTGTGGTGGTGAATGCATAATTATGTGATTATACCCCAAATCATTGATCTTTTATTTAGGATGGATTGTATGGTGTGTGAATAAAACTGTTAAAAAATAAAAGAGAGATATAAGTGCTGGAGAAAATGTGGAGAGAGGGATGTACCTATTCTCTGTTGGTAGGGAAGTAGATGGCGCAGCCCAGCTGGAAGGCAGTGGGGTGGTTCTGCAGGAAGCTAACTATGGGGTTGCCATGTGGTCCTGCAACCCCATTACTGGGTATATACTTGGAAGAATTGAGAGTAGGGACATGAGTAGACATTGCACAGCGGTGTTTATGGCAGCAGTATTCACGATCTGCAATGGATGGTGGTGGCCTAAGGGTATATCAACTGATAAACAGAATGGTGAACTATGGTGTATACATACAATGGAATACTAAGTGGCAGCAAGAAGAAATGAAGCTGTGAGGTATGCAACTAGATTTATGCACCTTGAGGTCAGTATGTTAAGCGAAATAAGCCAGAATCAAAAAGACAAACATTATAACACCTCACTAATAACATAGACTAACTCTAATGTGCAGACTCTGAGAACTGAATCTGAAAGCATAGGTTATTCAGGGGAAGGCTTATATAAAGGTTCCTAGATTGTAAGTTCTTCCAGCAGTCACATCTATTTATGAGTTTTAACAGTTATCTTTAAATTCTGAGATGCTAAGCTGTTTGTGTATAACCTGGTCAGTCCCTCGAACTGTGGATATCTGTGTGACACCTGAGACTCAGAGCCCAAGTTTGGCAGCTACGAATGTCAGCATTACCCTACACAGCATATGTTAAAGAAGCTGAAAAAGAGATCAGATTTCAATTAGAGATATGAACAAAATGGACTTGATTAGGAATAAGGTAAACCAGACTAAAGGGAAAAGGATGATATTGACTGTGTTTTAAAACCTCAACTTCTGTGTGAGACAAAAGGAAGAGATGTTTATTTGGTGCAAAATCTGTGTTTTCTGTAGCATGCTATATAATTTAACTTGTACGGTCAGTTTATTCAAACACCATAATTACGTGAAACCTTGACTAGGGAGTGAGATCTTGTTGGTTTGTACAGGTTAGCATGAAACCCCAATACATCCCAGAGTAGTCTGAACAGAGAATAAAAGTATTTGCAAGACCCCTTTGAAGGCCTGGGGGAAAATGAGGAAATATTAAACTTCCCCACTTGGGCAATTCCCGATATTCTCACCAGCATTGAGGGCTACCAATTTAGTAGGCCAATCCCTTGATCTCGGGGCTTGCCCTTGTGAAGCTTGTTACTATAAAGGAGAAGCTAAGCCTACTTATAATTGTGCCTAAGAGTCACCCCCTGAGAACCTCTTTTGTTGCTCAGATGTGGCCTCTCTCTCTAAGCCAACTTGGCAGGTAGACTCACTGCCCTCTCCAATATGTGGGACATGACTCCTAGGGGTGTAAATCTTCCTGGCAACATAGGATATGACTACTGGAGACGAGCCT
Source organism: Choloepus didactylus (assembly GCF_015220235.1). Taxonomy (NCBI): domain Eukaryota; kingdom Metazoa; phylum Chordata; class Mammalia; order Pilosa; family Megalonychidae; genus Choloepus; species Choloepus didactylus. The sequence goes on along the minus strand of NC_051312.1, from coordinate 116,472,628 downwards.
GGACCTGGTATTGTGGGACTGAGAAAGATATTTTGATCAAAAATGGGAAAAGAAATGAAACAAAATAAATTTTCAGTGGCTGAGAAATTTCAAAGAGAGTCAAGAAGTCATTCTGGAGGTTATTCTTACTTGTATTACATAGATATCCCTTTTCAGCTTTCAGTGTATTAGAATAGCTAGAAGGAAATACCTGAAACTGTTGAACTTCCATCCAGTATCCTTGACTCCTGAAGATGATCGTATAACTATATAGCTTATACGGTGTGACTGTGTGATTTTGAAAACCTTATGGCTCACACTCCCTTTATCCAGTGTATGGACAGATGAGTAGAAAAAAGAGGGACAAAAAGTAAATGAATAATGGGGGGAAAAGGAGTATGAGATGTTTTGGGTGTTCTTTTTTACTTTCATTTTTATTCTTCTTTTTGTTATTTTTTGGAGTAATGAAAATGTGCAAAAAATTGATTGTGGTGATGAATGCAGAACTATATGACAATACTGTGAACAACTGATTGTACACTTTGTATGACTGCATGGTATGTGAATATATATCAATAAAACTATTGAAAAAACAGCATAGAATAGTTTTGAAGAACACTATTATTTAATTGTTAGTAGGAAATATATGGTTTTACAGCTATATAGGAACGAAGGTTCATAGGTACCCTAAAGCTTTGTGTATGGGGGGGGGCACTGTCATTTTCAGACCATCAGAGATAGGTTTCAAAAATTAAAATGCCAACAGGTTACAATAAATAAGTCAAGTGGACACGATATAAGAAATGTAAGAGGATAAGTCTTGATTATAAATGGTGACCAAAACTGGCCTTACTATCAGGAGGTAATAGGGACTTAAGGAGGCTTTGCAAACCAGGGAGCACACCCAGCTCCTAAAAAGGAAAAGCCAGCATTCAGCTCTCAGCATGTCACCATAGAGTAATACAGGCTTAAAATGGCCAGATACTCTAATTTTATAAGAGAAGCCAGAATTTTGGAGTTTTCTCCTGGTTTAGGAACATTTGAGCCAACAACTGAGAAGTAGTCATCTGAGGCTGACAGTCACCTCACCTTTATTCTGAAGTATTCAATTACACTGGTAAAACTTGGAAAGCATCCCAACTCCACCCACTCCCACCATCTACCACAACCAGAGTCTAGTATCATTTCTGGCCTAGTTGACTAATGGCTTCCTAAATCCTCTAGGCTTTCTCTTTTGTCCCCATTCTATACAGAGCAGCCAGAAGACAGTTTTAAAAAGGTTCCTTAGATGAAGTTTCTTTCCTGATCTCAACCCTTCAACATACATGATCATGTACCTGCCGGTCTCTCCCACCCCTTTTTGCAGTTTCCTCTGCTCACTCACTACTCCAGTCACACTAGTCCTCTCTCTTCCTTATCACCACTGGGCTCACTGTACTCTCTGCCTGAGAAGATTTCCTCTTGGTTTTCACATGGCTCCATACTTCAGGTTCTTCTCAAATTTCCTGAGTTCCAAAAAGCCTTCCCTGATGACACAATCTAAAATAAACGAGAGGAGGGTGGTCTGCCTGGTGTGTGGAAAAGTTTGAGCACTCACCCCAGCATTTGGAGAGAAAAGGGCTGCAGTGTAAGCTTTTGGAAAGTGTGGGAAAGCCACTCTCTCAAGCCTCAAGGATAAAACATCATTCGATAAATGACTCTCAGACTTTGAAATCTAATGGAGTTTGCCCTGTGGGTTTTCAGAACTGTTTTGGTCCTGTTAATCCTGTATTCCTTACTGTTTCTCCTGTGGCAATGGGAATATTTATCCTATGAATGACCATCCTTTGTATATGGGAAGCAGATAACTTGTTCTGAGTTTCATAGGTCCAGAGCCAGAATTTTGCTTTTGAACAGACCACGCCTGTGACTGGTTTTGATGAGATCTTGTACTTACCTATTGTTACTGAAATGATTTAAGTGTTTGTGATATTGTGATGGGATGAGTATATTTTGTGTTTGGAAAGAATATGTTTTTCTGGGGTCCAGGGGTTGGAAAGTGACAGTTTGTATGCATTATGTCCCCCAGAAAAAGCCATGTTCTTTGATGCAATCTTGTGGGGGCAGATATATTGGTGTTGATAAGGTTGGAAACTATTGGTTCAGTGTTTCCACGGAGATGTGACTAAATCAACTGTGGGCGAGACCTTTCATTGAATTATTTCTATGGAGGTGTTGCCCCACCAATTCAGGGTGGGTCTCTTTATTGGATCACTGGAGTACTTTAAAAAGAGCCACACAGGCCCAGACGCAGAGCAGCTGCAGCTAAGAGAGGACAAAACACCCCAAGAGCAATACCTTGGGGAACACCATTTTGAAAAGCAAACTGGGAGCAAGTGGATGCCAGCCACGTGCCTTCCGAGCTAACAGGTTTTCCATATATCAATGGCCATCCTTCAGTGAAGATACCCTACTGTTGGTGGCTTACCTTGGACACTTTATGGCCTTAAGACTGTAACTGTGTAACCAGATAAACCCCCTTTATAAGAGCCAATCCATTTCTGGTATTTTGTATAACAGCAGCATTAGCAAACTAGAACACCCCCCAACTAGAATGTAACCTCCATGAAATTGCCTAAATGATGCTTCATAACCCATAGTAGTAAGTAATATAGTAAGCATTTCCTGAAGGAATTACTGGGGTGGAAAAAAAAAAAGAGAGAAGATGCTCCAGGATCTTCTTTCCATACAAGTCCTTTTAAAGAGTCGAGGCACTTTGTCACCCCTTTCTGAAGTCCTGGCATTTTACAGGTAAAGAATCATCATCAGGATCTGCTATCTGAAGTGCTTCCAAAGCAATGGTGTCAAACTAGGAGTCCAAATACAACCTCATTTCCCAAGGTAAAGCTAGACCCTGGGTTTTACCTCCACACTTCCAGGAAGAGATTCAACCACTTAAATGGGGATTCCCAAATGACAATCTGAAGATTGAAAAGCTTATATAGAAAAAAATTCCAGCCCCGCCCCAGATAACTTCATCTGAGGTGAGTCTCAGGCTACATGTTCAGACAGCCTGCAAAGGGAGCCTGCTGTAGGCAGGTTTGGGAGTGACCAGTTTTCCACACACCATTTCCCAATAGTGTCTAAGGAAGAACTGGGAAAGTAGAAGCACCCAGTGATGAAAGAGCGTTATACCAGAGACGAACTGTGTGTGCACATGAACGTGGACATGTGCATGTGTTGGCTGTGGGCTTGGGGGAGAGGATGCTACCAAGTTCTGAAGACTGCTAATGACCACACTATGGTTACCCTCAGTAGAAAGAATATTAGTTTTTCCTACAAATCTTCTATCCAAATATAATCATTTGATATGATCACAGTATAACTGAGGATTGCAGAGACATTTCTCCGAAATCATCAAAAGATTTTTTTAAAAACAAATTTTCTAATAGCAACAACGCCCTTTCAATAAACACTGTCTCACCACTTCTTGAGTCATTAAGATGAATAATTAAGAGATCCACAAGGAAACAATTTCCAAGTTTATAAAAATGATTAGACTATAATATTCTTTGCTATGATACAATTTTTGAAATGACACTCGAAAACGCAACCAAATTATTTTCGTTAATATTTCACACATAAATATTCTCCTTATAGTATTTCAGGGATTGGATGCAGGGAAGAACAGGAGACATACAAAATAATTATATCACTACTATAACAATAATGAAGACATTGTTAAAAGTGTCAAAAATATAGAGCACAAAGTAGTATCTGTCATGACTTTTCAATTATGTGTGCTTATGACGAGCCAGGCATAATTTTCTTCTGCTGAGATCTATAACTACAGGTGCTAACTCTACAGAGAGCTGTGGTGATTTAAAGTAGACTTCTGTGACAGTGACGTTTTCTCTCCGGGTACTAATGCTTCCTCTTTAACTGCGCTGGTCTATTGAAGAGGATGTGAAAATCACTGTCACCCACAGTTCTCTCTTCAGGAGATTCTAACATCCCTTTGAAAGGATTTTTAAAATTCTGCTTCTTATTGCATAAGGAGAATAAGATAATGACATCCACAGTCCTGAAAGCCATTTCTTTACTTTTCATTAGGAAGACAATCTGTACACAAGCCTCATTCCTAATTCTAAATGCTGTCTAATGTTGGTGAACAGACTTACAAAGGTTTGATAGGGTCAGTGTGCAAAATACACCAATGATTATCTTAATCATAAGAGAAATCAAAAACTCACCAAATCAAAACTGATACAATATTTTCTGGAGGGCCACCTGACAATGATAAACACACACACACATACACGCACAAACACACATTTCTTTTCACTTTTGAAAAGAACAGGAGTGCACAGATATTGTTATTACAAAGATGTCAATGCAGTATCATATAGAAACACTGCATATATGAACACTGCATTTGCTTCTTGGCCAATGATTAGAAATTTCTTAAAATGAGTCACATGCTCTTTTTTGTGTGTGTCAACAAATACTGGCTGTTTCTGGCTTGGATGCCCAAGTGAGAACTAGATACCTTGATGCTAAAGAACTTCCAGGTGAGCTGCTATGTCAAAGGTACATATACCACAACTCCACCAAAAATAAAGTGACAAAGTGAGGGACTGTATCATTTTAGGTTAAAAATGTGTATTATCCCCATCCATTCACCATTTCTATTGAGCATCTTCTCTGGGATGTGCACTGTTGTAGAGACAATACAGTGACCAACACACCTCTACGCTTCCTTTCCTGTGTCAAAGCAGTTGTGACAGTTAGGTTCACGTGTCAGCTTGGCTAGGCGATGGTGTCGTGTCTGGTCAAGCAAGCACTGGCCTAACCATTACTGCAAGGACATTTGTGGCTGCTCAATAAACCAGAAGGCTGGTATCTGTGGCTGATTACATCATGTCTTCTGCAATGAGAGAATTTAATCAGCTAGATTTAATCCAACCAACTGAAGACTTTTACAGGAGAAGAGAGAGAACTTTTCCTGCTTCGGTCAGCCAGCCTCTCCTGGGGACTTCATCAAAGACTTGCCTCAGAGTTGCCCCTCACTGCCTGCCCTAAGGAATTTGGATTCATGCATCCTGCCCTACAGAATTTGAACTGGTGCATCCCCACAGTTGTGTGAGACACTTTTTATAAAATCTCATATTTACAGATATCTGCTGTTGGTTCTGTTTCCCTAGAGAACCCTAATACAGCAGTGGTTCTCCAAGTGTGGTCAGGGGAACTGGCAGGAGGCAGGGAGTGACCCTGAGACCCAATTAAGGGATCTGCAAAGTCAAAACTATTTTCCTAGTAACACTAAGATGTTAATTTGCTTTTTTGCTTCCATTTTCCTCGCACGTACAGTTGAGCTTTAGAGGCTACATGTGTGATGATACAATTGCTCTGATGGCTAATGGAATGTATATGAGAATCCACTTATTTTCTATTACACCAGATATCAAAAAGATCTGCAAAAATGTGAAACAATGCCATGCTTTTTGTAAAATACTGTTATTTTTCATAAAGATTATGTATGTCATTTGTGTGAATATGTAATGGGCTTATTATTTTAAATGAATTAAATATTCTTAAAAATTTCTGTTTACATTTCTAATACAGTAAATGTCAATATATATAATCCACACAGAACAAAAGTTCTTTGGGGTCTGTGCCACTTTGAGTGTATTGTGTCCCCCAAAATGCCATTATCTTTGATGTAATCTTGTGTGGGCAGACATATTAGGGTTGATTAGATTATAATTCTTTGATTGAGTGTTTTCATGGAGATGCGACCTACCCAACTGTGGATGATGACTCTAATTGGATAGTTTCCATGGAGATGTGGCCCCACCCATTCAGCATGGGCCTGGATTAGTTTACTAGAGCACTATATAAGCTTAGACTTAAGGAGCGAGTTTGCTACAGCCAAGAGGGACACTTTGAAGAATGCATAGAAGCTGAGAGAGGAACTGCAGTCTACAGAGACATTTTGGAGATGGTCTTTGAAAGCAGACTTTTCTCCAGAGAAGGTAAGAGAGGACAAATGCCCCAAGAGCAACTGTGAGTGACATTTTGGAGAGAAGCTGAAGCCTAGAGAGGGGCGTCCTGGGAGAAAGCCATTTTGAAACCAGAACTCTGGAGCAGACGCCAGCCACGTGCCTTCCCAGCTAACAGAAGTTTTCCGGACACCATTGGCCATCCTCCATTGAAGGTACCTGATTGTTGATGCATTACTTTGGAAACTTTATGGCCTAAGACTATAACTGTGTAACCAAATAACCCCCCTTTAATAAAAGCCAATCCATTTCTGGTGTTTCGCATTCCAGCAGCATTAGCAAACTAGAACAGGGTCTTTGATGGTTTTGAGGTCTATAAAGGTGTTCTGGGACCAAAAAGTTTGAGACCCACTATCACAGGTAAGATTAGAAGACTATGCACCAAAATATTAACAGCAGTTATCATCTTTAGCTAATTAAACTGGAAGTGGTTTTAATTTTCTTTTAAGTTTATTAATAGAAATAATTAGAAGAAAAGCTATTATTTTAAAGACCAAGGCTTCTTATGTCTATCTCACATGTATCACTCTGCTCTACACCAGTGACTCACAGCCTTATAACCCAAACCCACTGGACAAGATGACTTTGTAAAGATTTGTGCTTGTGGCTTGTATTTATAAACATAATACTACTCTTTTATACTACAGCATTTGATTGTTATGAACCAGGCAGGGGGCTAAATATTTTATGTCTTTACATAAATTATCTCATTTAATTCTGCAAATCAAAACATTTGTGTAGCTTGCCTAAACCATACTGCTTTAAAGCGGATCTCCCTAAGTGATTGAGACCAAGGAGACAGCTTTAAGGGTAGTATTTTCTACGTATCTTTATACTGAGGTGACACAGCACAGCTACAGGTGGTACATTTGGCTTTCAAAGGCATTTCACAGATTACAAAAAACAATTACAAAGAAAAAACAAGTTCTGCTTAGGGCTATACTGGATACAATGACATTCTTCTCTACCCCTGTGGTTCTCAAACTTTAATGTACACAAGCACATGGGCATGCTGTCAGAAGTGCAGATCTCCCAGGCTTTAGTCTCACACATTCTGCTTTATGGGGCTTGTGGCAAAACTGAGGGATCTTCCTTTTAGCAAGCCTTGCAGATAAAGTCGCCTAGCATAGTGGCCCCATCCACTCCACTGAAATGCTTTCTTAAAGATCTCCAGTGATGTCTATTAAGGGTCAAATCAATGGTTTCTCTTACTCTCCTTGACTTTTGCAGTTTCTACCACTGCTAGCCACATCTATCTTCTCCTTCTGACCACTCTTTCATGTCTTTTTGCTTGACTTAAATGACGGCATTCCTCAAAGATGAAAGCTCAGCCACTATTCCTTTTTCACTCAATAAGGTGCATCCCTGGGTATGCTCACCTTCACCTATGCAGTACAGCTGCTGTGCAGGTTCCCAAATGACACGAATGTCACGCTCTCTCTTGGGTTCCAGCTGTACATTTCTAACTGCCTCTTTATGTCCTTCCCTCAGGCTCTTCAAACTCTATGGCCAAAACTTTCTCTTCCCCCTACACATTCACAAGCTAAGATCAGAGCTAAATTGTCTTTCTTTTCCCCACAAAGTCTCAAAGAGACCAAACTTAATCCTATCCACAAACATCTTTTTAGCTTTTTTAAAATTTATTTTGAAATAATTTCAAACCTACAGGGCAGTTGCAGAAATACAACAAACCCCATGCAGAGAACACCAACATACTCCCTCCCCAGATATCAGATCCACAAATTTTAACATTTTGCCACCTTTGCCATAGCATTCTATCTATAGATAATCTATGTTTTTCTATTTTCTGAACATTTGAAAGCAGATTATAAACATCATGCTTCTTGAACACATAATATTTCCATGTACATTTCTATGAACAAGGATATTCACTAATGTAATCACCTTAAGTGCAGTTTCCAAGTTCAAGAAATTTAACATTCATATAAAGTTTACATTCTATACTCCATTTTTCCCTATGTCCCAATAATGTCCTTTTGAGCCTTTTCTCCCCCATTCTTAGATCCCATCCAGTATCATGTATTACATTTAACTGTCGTTATCTCTTTAGTTTCTTTCTCTTTTTTAAACTGCATAAATATGTAAACAAGAAAAATTTTCCCATACCAACCCCTCCCAAGCATACCATGCAGTGGGAGTAATCACGTTCACAATATTGCAGTACCCTCACCACCATCCATTACTATTATTTTCCAATCACCCCAAAGAGAAACCCTATACTTATTTTGCGTTAATTCCCCATTACCCCTGCCCTGCAAACCTGATAGCCTGTACTCCATTTTCTGTCTCTATATGAGTTTGCATATTCTCTGATATTTCCTTTGTGGTTAGTAAGAGGCTTAAATTTAAAGCCTCTATAACAATAATTAAATTACATTAAAATCTATAACAATATTGTTTGCTTTGTTACCAACTTTAATAGTGTACATAAAATGTTCCTATACCTCCCCATCCCTCAACCTTTATGTAGTTCTTGTCACAAATTACATATTTATATAAGTCAAAGACCATTAATTTATCATTTCATTTATACATATGCCTTTTAGATTCTGTAGGAAGTGAAAAGTAGAGTTATAAATAAAAAACACAATAATAGTGGTATTTACATTCACCTATGTCATTTTCTTTATTGGAGATGGAGATCTTTATTTCTTCCTGTGACTTCAGTCAATTGTCTATATTCCTTTCCTTTCAATCTGCAGAATTCCCTTTAGCACTTCTTGTAGAGAAGGTCTAGTAATGATGAAGACCCTCAGCCTTTGTTTATCTTGGAATGTCCTAATCTCTCCCTCATTTTTGAGAGACAATTTGGAAGGATACAGAATTATTAGTTGTCAATTTTTTACCATTTCCTTTTTGCTCCCATGGTTTCTGATGACAAACTGCTACTCAACCTTCTCTTGAGGCTTTCAGGTTTCTTTTTATCTTTGGCATTCAACAGTTTGATTATAATATGGTATGGTGTGGTCTACTTGAGTTTATCCTGTTTGCAGTTTCTTGACAATTTGGAGGTACATGTTCATACTTTTCATTAAATTTGAGGAGCTTACAGCAATTATTTCTTTGAATATTCTCTCTGCCCCTTCCTATTTTTATTCTCCTTCTAGGACTCCCACAATGCATATATTAATATGCTTGATGGTGTCCCAAAGGTTCCCCAAGCTCTATTCACTTTCCCTCATTATCTCCTCTTTCTGCTCCTCAGACTGATTTCAATTGTCTTATTTTCAAGTTCTCTGATTCTTTCTTCTATCAGCTCCAATCTGTGGTTAAACCTCTCTAGGGAATTTTTAATTTCTGTTAGTATGGTTTTCAGCTCTGTTTGGTTCCTTTTCATAACTTCTATCTTCCTACTGATACTCTCTTTGTGCTCATCTATCATTTCCTGATTTCCTTTGGTTCTTTATCCATGTTTTCCTTTTGCTCTTTGAGCATATTTAGGACCAGTCTTAATTATGGTCTGGTCCTCCTCACTAATGTTTCTAATGCTTTAATCTGATCCTTTGCCTGGGCCATCACTTCCTATTTCTTTGCATGTTTTGTAAGGTTTTACTGAAACCTGGACATTATGATCTTTTAGCATATTATCACTGGAATTTAGACTCTGAGATGTCTGTTCCTTAAACTTGCATCCAGCTAGTGTTATGACAGAGTTTCCTTGAGTCTCAAGAGCTAACGAGAGAGAGAGAGAGACAGAGAGAGAGAGAGAGGGACAACACACCAAATACCTTCCCAAGTTTCTAAGTCTTTGGAAATTGACTTCTGTAAGTGCTCTCCTTCAGGGAGTATCCATACAATGAGTTTAGAGAATAGCTTCAGGTCCAACCTTAGGGACCTCCCTAATCCTTTACATGCATGAGTCTTCTCTGAGGTTTATGCATGTAGCCTTAGGAACTCCCCCATCTACACGGGTACAAATGTCCCTCTTCCTTAGGAAACAAGTTTCCTCGTGTTCCTGGGCATTGTGCTATATATATATATCCTACAGCCAGCAATCCCTTGCCCCAGACAGTATGACTTAACTGCTCTCCTGCAAGGGTCTATAGGAGAACTCAGTGAGCAGCCTTCTACATGCAGGGCAAGTTCTGGGACAATGAGTTCCTCAAGCCACTACAACACAGATCGGGCCAGACAGACATGCTCCCAGTATGTGCAACAGGGTTACTATGCTGCCTCCAGAAATGGCACTAGGGATCCCCACTGGGAGTGCAGGACAGCTCTGTGCCCAGCCAGTGAGGGGGGTCGGGGGTGGGGAAGGGGCCAGTGGGGCACCACAAGATCTTACTGCTTTAAAGTTGCCTTTCTCTTGATTCAGTGCTGTACCCATTACTGCAGTCCTTTAACTGTTTTCTGGATCTTTAAGGAAGATGTTTCTGCCAGTTCTTGATGATTGTTCAAAGCTTTAGTAGGGGGACAGAGCCCTGAAGGCTCTATCTCTGTCGTCTTGATCCCCCTTAAAATTTTTCATGCTTTTGTGACTGCCCTAATGAAGGATTAAGAAGACTTTAATCCTTAGGATACCATGAAATGAGCTCTCAGGTTGTTCCGGTTTGCTAAAGCTGCCATTATGCAAAATACCAGAAATAGATCGGCTTTTATAGAGGGGGTTTATTTGGTTACAAATTTACAGTTCTGAGGTCATAAAAGTGTCCAAACTAACATATCAACAAGATGATACCCTCACAGAAGAATGGCCGATGGCATCTGGAACATCTCTGTCGGCTTGGGAAGGCATGTGGCTGGTGTCTGTCAGTCCTTCGCTCCCAGGTTGTGTTTCAAAAGGGCTTTTTCCAAAATGTCTCTGGGTCGCTCTTAGTTTCTTCAGTTTCTGTGCATCAAAGCATCAGGGTCCTCTCTTAGCTTCTCTAGAGCAAACTCTGGTCTAACATCTCCAAACATCTCCAAGCATCTCCAGGTGTCAGTGTCAGTGTCAGCTCTTAGCTTCTCTCTAAAATGTCTCTTTCACCTGCTCTGAGCTCTTTTACAGGCCTCCAATGATTAAATTAAGACCCACCCTGAATGGGTAGGGGTCCATAACTCCATGGAAACAATGTAAACAAATGGTTCGCCCACAGTTGATTCAGTCACATCTCCATGTAAACAACCAAAAGATTCCAAACTAATGAACACTAATATGCCTGCATCCACAAAATTGCATTAAATAATACGGCTTTTGAGGGGACATGATATATTCAAACTGGCACACAGGTTATGCTGACAGCCCTTCCTAAATGGCTGACTGTTTTTCCCCTTCACAATCTCTGGACAGAAGCCTCTTGAATTATCTTTGATTTGGTCACCCCCTTTTGATCAAGGCCTTCAGTGTCTAACAGAAGCACTCCTTTTCTGGTCCTCAAGGCCATCCACTAAAATGACTTATTTCCCTAGTACAGACTACAAGGATAACTGAGAGTTCCTTAGAAGGAAGGAGAAATGGGTTGTGTAGGAATCAGTGAGGTTACAGTCACGGAGTAAGCTGAACTTCTATCTGTTGTTCAGTTGTATTTAACAGTGCAAGAGTTAGTGTTTAAATACCATTAATATATCAATTAGAGGCTGGAATGTCTTAGGCAAATAGTCTCAATAATAACAATAATAAAACCAACAACAATAGCAACAATAGTAATAGTTTTTCTTCTTGTATAGACTGTCTACTGAACACCTACCACATACTTTAAATTCATTATTGTGTATGTTCGCAACAATCTGACAAAAACAGAGTTATGACCTTCATTTTATAGAAAAAGAACATGGATTTTCAAAATAAATAACTCCAAAGCTACACAATTAGGAAGTAGTGGAACAAGAATTTGAATGTGCGTCTGCCTGACCCTGAGGTCCACTATGTCCCACTGCGTCTGTCTCCTAGAAACAAGTCATGATTGTGCTGTGGACTAGAGGACAGAAAAAGACTTTAATCCTTAGCATACCACAAAAAGAGCTCTCAGGTTATGCTGACAGCCCATCAGAAGTGAATTTAAAGTGTTCAGAATGTAAAAGCATATTTAAAACACACAGACTGACATGAAAATCGGAGTGTATCCTTTATTAAGTGATAGCTTTCTGGCTTACTTCATTAAAGGTTTACATAAAGTTCCACAGCATTACCTCTGATGACAGTAGTTAAGTTCTTTTTTAGTTAAGCCTCTGGTTACAGCTTCCTTTAAACTGAGCGCCATCTAGTGGAGCAATTCAACCAAATAGCAAGACAGACATACTCTCCCAGAAGTAGCAAGATTAAGTTCCTCACACTAAGGGATGCTTGTTCTGACCCGCATGGTACCCAGCTTTCACCAAAATTTCAAAAAAAGGAAGAAGATGTTGAAGATAGAGGTAAGGTACATGCAAGTGTTCTGGGATCTGCTATACAAAGGTGACGCGTTGATCATGGTTCTTTACTAACAAAGTGACTCTACTCTGTGGAGGTAAGAAAACTAATAAATGAGGGCCCTCCCTAGGCTTTGGACAAAACCAAAACTAGTTTGAGGATCGTCATTATCCCTAGTAACTAGCACATGTGCAGTAGTGTGCAGGTATTCAATAAATAATTGCTGAATAAATCCACATTTATTTATAAGGTTTATAAAATTAGGTTGAATAAATCTTTTAAAGAACTATATAGCAGTACCTCAATTATCTGTGGTTACTTCACTTTATAGACTCACTTATACAGACATGGGAAGCTCAAAAATGCCTCTGTTACATGCAAAAGAAAAGCCAAAGTTTGTTCTTCAACTTCTCTCATTTTTATGCTTTTCCAACAACAAGCATTTATTGAAAATGCCTCCTATTGTCACCAATGTACTGGTTGCTGGAGGTAAAAAAAGGAAAAAAAAAAAAGACAGCAAGCTCCTACCTTTAAGAAATTCAATTTTTTAGGCATATTAAAATTAAAAATCAAAGCCTACTACAGATTAGAAGAATCAATTTGGAAGGTGAGAAGAAGAAAGCAGAAACTTTGGAGGCAAGCACAATGATAGCAGCACAGTGTAACCACCCAAGTCCTTTTAACAATGGAGGGGACAGTGAAATCAGGAAACACTGAATGAAGTACAGTACTCAGAAAACAAGAGCTATCTGGGGCAATTAGTTCCACAACACCTCCTTAAGTATAAGCATATTTTGCAACTGATGTTCATGAAGATTCTTTTTTAAAAAATTATATAACTTAAAAGTCAAGAATATACTCTTGACAAATTTCCACAGAAAATTCATCATAAAATGAGTCACAAAATGGTGCACAAAGGGTTACGTCTTGTCTTTGGGAAAATCTGCTTAGAGCTCTTCTGCTTTGAAATTGTAGCAAATAAAGGATCATGTAATAACCCGAGATGCTAAATGCTATTTCTAGACAAGACCTTCTCCCCATAAACAACATGTGAGGGGCAGGTGTGCATAGATCTGACCCTCTGTATAAAAGAGGGGCAGAGCGGGCAGAGATGACTTGCCCTGTCAACACAAGTCAACAACGTCACAGCTATTTTATTATCATTATTTTTAATTTGTTTAAGGGTTTTGAGAACTTACCGCCCAGAAGAAACTGGCTTAAGTGAATTAACATTTTCAAATAGTTGGGCTTTGGCTGCCACTCTGGAAAATAATTTTAAAATATGAGATTGATGAAATCAGTCAGAAAATCATTCAGTTCAAAGGGAAATTCAATTATATCAGCTAAGCAAACCAAAAAGTGATTAGCTAAAAACTGCCACAATTTTTTTATTGTAGTAAGATATATACAACACAAAATGTGCCACTTTAACCACTTCCATGTGTACAATTCAGTGACATTTACATTCTCAATATTGTGCTACCATCACCACAAAACAGACACTCATCACCCCAGAAACTCTGAACCCTCTAAGAAATAACTTACCATTCCCATTCCATCTCCACCCCCAGCCCCTAGTAAACCTGTAATCTACTTTCTGTCTCTATAAATTTGCTTATTACAGGAATTTCATATAAGTGAAGTCATGCAGTATTTGTCCTTTTGTATCTGGCTCATTTCACTCAACATGATGTCTTCAAGTTTCATCTATGTAGCATGTGTCAGTACTTCATTCCTTTTGAGGGCTGAGTAATATTCCATTTTATGTACATGAAACATCCTGTCTATCCAGTCATCTACTGATGACCTCTTGGGTTGCTTTTTGTCACCAAAATTTGATCTGAATTTTAATCATTTTAAGTTCTTATATGAAAGAGTTTTTTAGCTTTAGTCTCCAGCTCACAGGGTATAAGACTGTAATAAGCTTTTAGCTACATCCCACGGGATCTTACTATCCTTATTCTTTTTGCCTTAGAAAAATGTGGAAGTAGTAAAGGAACATTTTCCCTCTCTCTGCTCCTGGCAGTATGTCACTGTGTACTGTGGAGCCACAAGGGAAGAATCAAAGAATCAAAGACAATACAACAAAAGAAGAATTATTGTTTACTCTGATAGTTATGTGGGGACTAATTCTAAGGTTATTTGATGTATGTTTCATATTTGAACACAGTTCTTCTAAAATGAAAAGGGGGAACTCTGAAAATATGGCCAAATATGGATTCAAACCTTGTTTCAAATCAAGGGGAGGGTGGGGGAAGTAGGTAAGTTTTATCTGAAGAGGTAAGGCTACTGGGTATACAGTGTAAACGGTTAAAATTAAGGTACCCTAGAATATTCAGAAAAGTTTCTGTATTTACTAAAAAGAATATATCAAAATTCCTTGAAGGATGTTTTAATTTAGATTGAAAAAAATCATATCTTATTCCTTTGATTGCCAAACTTTTCTCCCAAAGAAAGCCAAATCATTTGATAATCTCAAGGATCATTTATATGTAATACAGAAATTATGCGCCCTCATTTTAATTTCTACCTTAACTATTAATACAGTCAGAAAACAGAAGCTCTTCTCTTTTCCCCAGAAAGGATGGAGTTATATTTTATCATCTCTCCTTACACAGTTGTTTAAAATTTAATCTTCCTTAATGGCTAGAACTATACACACTGGAAAGTAGATAGATTTACAAATATATCTGCTATACTGTGGTAACTTGATATCTGACCAAAACAGAGAACATATGTTGAATACAGTCTGAAACCAAAAGGCTCTTGCCAAAGAAAGGGATGAAAGAATGAATTTAAGGCGCTGTTCCTATGGAAACAGGCTTAATACATGCTTTACTGGACTTTTAATGAATAACTGAAATGTCAGGGATACCACCATATCAAAAATGAGCAGGATATAATAAAGAGTACAGAATTCAAGTTCAAGAACCCTGAGTTGGAAAAACAGCTCTGCCATTTACTAGCTGAGTATTTCTGAACTACAGTACTTACTTAAACTTTCTAAGAATCAGTTTTCTTCATCTCTAATAAGGGGTCTATGCTACCTATTACAGAAGGACAATGTGGACATGAAAAGAGGTAACATGGAAAGGTGCTCAGTACTAGCTCATAAAGCATTTAGGAATTGCTCAGTAAATGTCACAAAAATAAAACTACAGAGAGTAACCTTTCTTCTTTGGCTTCCGCTTACGTGTTTACCAGGTTCCCATTTTCCCTCTTTGCTGCATTTCTGTTCACTTCTATGTACCATCTCCTCTCAACCCTTAGTCCTGGGTTGTTTCTTTTGATTAGAAGTACTCCCTTCTGCCGCCTTCTCTATGAGCTTGTTTAAATCAGTAAACTCAGGTAGGAGGCAAGTGTGATGGAAGGAAACAAAACCAGCCCTACAAACTAAAAACAGTTGTATTTATGACAACTTTTGCCTGGTCCAGCTGGGTGAGAGAGAGGAGCAGTGGGATCTGGACCTGGCTGACACTAACTGCATGCAGTCTCTTCAGCTAAGGGTAGATGCTTAGCTTTCAAGGAAGGTTTCTCATTTCAAGGCCCATAAATACTATATTATATTTATTATCATGTCCTTAAATTAAGCCATAGCTCTTTTTATAATCAAAATGCTTAAAGTGCCTCCCCATAAGATTTTTTAAGTATGCTAAGTGTACTCTAATTTTCACACCATTTTTAGAAGGGGGTAAGATCTAACAAGATCTAACATAATCTAACATGACTGCACTTCCTCTATCAATGAAGCATTCACCTGTAGGATTCCTAAAGGTTCTTTTGAACATACCCAGCTCCTCTGTATCTCTGGCAGACAAAAGCAAATGGGAACGAACACCTTCTCACTTACACTGAGCCAGGTCGCTGATAGCCATTGCTTGAGGCAGTGTCCAGCCTTAACCTCCTGCACATTTTTGGAGGCAGGTCTGGGTTTGGTGAGATTTTGGGCATCTCTTTCGAACCTATGGAAGTCAAGCTTTGAATGGATCCACTGTAGCTCTTGTTTCCTAAAAAGGAAGGCCAAGGAAACAGGCAGGTGCTATTAGACAAAATAAAGGCGATACACAGTGCATGTACATAACAAAAGGAAACATTTTTCTCTGAGCCCAAATGGGAAGGTACAGAATGTTCTTTGAGCACAGCAGCCCATCACTCAAGAGATCTCAATCTACAGTAATTGCAAAGACATCACCTCACAGAGATGGAAAGATCCAGGTAAAAAGTCACAGCACACAAGAGTTTTAAAAAATTCAAGCTCAGGAACAAAGTAGATAAGCATCTTTAAAGTCCCTTCACCATTTAACTTTTTTCCTGCTTAATCGTGCAGAATAATCCCGCCAGTGGCAGAGAGACAATCACACCTTGCACAAGCTCCACTCAGGCTTACCTTCAGCTGCAGAGATGGATCTGAGGGAGGAAGCTGAGGGTCTTTTCAGGCCCGATAACCCATAAGACCCTTTCTTAACCAGGTCTATCGGTGGGGAAACATCCCCTGGGCTAGTGACCGAGGCTACGCTCTGGCAATCTGATTCTGCATCTGTTTTGGTTGCATCTTCCCTAGAACTCGATTCGGGGCTAGTTGTCCAGAGACCAAGGCTTTTCTGTCCATTGGAAGGTGATGGGGATGCAATCCAGGGAATCCCTCCAGATTTCTCCCTAGGCTGGCAGGAAGCAGACTTTGTAGTGCTGTTCTGTTCAGATGAGTGAGAGGAGAGTGACTCGATGCTGCCCATGGGTGTGCTGTCTGGGCTGCTGCTATAGGAGTCACCTGAGGAGGGGCAGGAACAGGAGAGAGAAAAGCAACACAGCTCTCTGTTGGTAACAGCTCCACCAAATCCCTTCTCTTCTTTAACTCACCATGGGCTCTGTGGCCGCCTGGCCCCCAGTGAAGTGACTGGCCTTTATCTGGTAATGGGGAACTGTCCTCAGTACTGGAGAGAGGCTTTAAGCAATGCATTTAGACTTGGTGAATGCATTTTTCAATACTATTCCTGGAAGATTCTGATATGCCCCCTGCCCCCACTGAAATACCTTTACATCTTGAAACATTAAAGCTGACTTGAATGCAGACTAAAATTTGTTCCTGAAACAGGACTCAGAAGTGAGAGATATGAGAGTCCTTAATGATATCACAAGAAATCAATGGAAGGAAGTAATATTAAAGATATATTTCCGCCTTATTTTACTTTCCCGATATTGGGTGAGTCTGAGTTACAATGCAGCATAGTCCTCCTCCTTCACTCAAAGGCACCATTAAACAGCAGCAAATTACAAGCTGCTCACAATTTTCAAAGACAGTATCCTCCCCCCCTTTTCTGCTAAGAATACAGCAACATTAAGAGACTGGCTATTTAACTAGGTTTATTTTCTAGTGTCCCTGCAAGCAAGGTATGATAAAAATTAGAGAAACTACAATAATAAGGTAGGCAGTAAAATATATCTAAATTAAAAATTTGTTATTCTCTTTCCTATTAACACTATTTCCTATTACAATTGTTTCCTATTAAATATTCTCCTATTAAACATGGTGGAAAATAGGAGTTTGCGGGGTTTAAAATAAAAAGAGAACAGTCACAGTTTATTGCATGCCATGGACTCAAACTACCAGTCATATCACCTTGGGACATGGCTCAAAATATGAAGTTAGTGATAATGTGCGGGATAATTTTTCTTTTCCTTTTCTCTTTTTTTTAGACAGTTTGATTGATGCCCAAGAGAATGCTTTAAGAACATAATGTGAAAAGAAGAAAGAAAATGACTGCTTCAGCCTGACCTTCTCTTGCTTTCTTTTCTACCACTTTGACAACAGGACAAAACCTGATACAAAGTAGCACCTGATGTACTTAATCACAGCTGCAGAAAAAAGGGCATTGAGAAAAAAAAATTCTTTCCCCTTTGTAGCAGTAATGAATTTGTTTGTGCAAGGCACCTTGAGACTATGCTGACAGAGAATATATAACTATCACATGGGGACTTGTAGGGGAGAGAGGATGAGTCAGAACATTATCTATAGTTGTTTAGTTAATAATAAAGTGAGGTAAGGCAGAATTAAAGAATGAAGAAAGCATCTCCCGAGGCAGCGCATACTTACTGTCGGGCTCTGCCAGGCACGGGGTATACCTCCCTCTGGGCTTCCGAGAGCCTGTAGAGAGGCAGATTGCGCGTGTCCTCCGGGATCCGGATCGAGACTGGGGCTGAGGCAGAGGAATGTTGGGGTCTGGGGCAGTGTGAAAAATCTAAAGAAAAGAAGAAAAATGGACCAAAGGTCAACAAAAGGGTAAAATGACCATTTTCATCATAGAATGAGCTTTGAGATTTATTAAAAGCCTTAGAACTGCTGGCTTCTTAATCTGCTGCATGGCAAGAAATCCTTGATTAAAAAAAAATAAATATTCTGGAGCAATTATAACCTTTCCCCATTTCCCGTGAATGTTTCTTCTCTGGATTTTTTTTTTTTTTTTTTTCTGGTATTCTATACCCCACCCCAATTTCAGAAGATTTTCCACTAATTTTAAGAAAACTTTCTAAATATGAACAAATTCTCGTTCCCTCGTCATGCTCTGAAGAACATAACCTAGAGGGAAGAGGCTCATCCTGTTCCACTCCCGTAGCAAGGCCCTTGCTCCTCAGGAGATCAGGAGAAGGTGCCCTGACACTGCTGGCTCCGGGCCATCCAGGATGTGATGAGCTGCAGACAGAGGTCCGAGCAGAGCGGAACGGTGCAGTGTGTGCCCTGAGGGCGCGAGGTTACAGCCTTCAGCAGGCACTACGGGCATTCCTCTGCAGGTGCCAGGAGGGGACCCGGGCGGTGAGAGGGACAAGTCAGCCTCTCACGGGACTACCTCAGCTAAACGGATCGCGAACCGTCTGGTCTTAAATGGCTTCATTCGCTCAAGAACCCACTCACTGTGGCTGTCACAATCTTTCATTTCCATAGTTATTCCAAGTTTCCTTAAAGAAACTCTTCTTAGGTAATAGCTAGAGGTACTTAGGCCTCTGTTCCCTGAATTTTTTCTACCATTTTATTTAGAATATCACCTCCACTGAGATTCTAATTCCAAAGAGAGAAAAAGAGAATAAAATAGTTTTCACCACAAAGTAATTTAAAACTGCTCTAGAATATTAATAATAAAGTGACTACATAAATGTTAAAGAAGAAAACCTTGAAAAATAAATGATAGAGAGGGAAAGGAAATCATCTACATGGAGGATTTTGAGATATACTTAAAACAACAAGAAAAAAGAAAATCAAAGTTCTCACAAAGAAGTAATTTATACAAAACGTAAAAGACTGGCATTTTATAGGAATCTGTGATCAAATATTAAGCTCATAGATGATAAGACTGTGAAATTCCTTTTTAAAAGCAAGATACAAAATGTGATACTTTCACACTGAAATTCAGCCTACCTTTTCATAGTGCTCTATCAGGATCTCAACCACAATATTCTGAAATTTAATGTTCATCATGGCAGCCACAGTTTCTTCCTGTGCTCTCATTAGAGTTGGGCCAAAAATGACACCAAGATTTGAGACAGTCATGAGATTTTGTTGGCTGTGCAGTGAAACTCTGCAAATATACAATATCAAAAATGTTTTAACTTAAATGTTAAACAATTATGAAGTGATCAAATCTGTGACTTAAAAGAAACTATAAAATATGGCTTTAAAGGCTAATTTTTCTAAACAATCCATTTGAGTCATTCCCATGGGCATTGGTGGATATTACCTAAAAATTTATAAGAAATTTGATTAACATTAGCTCAAATAAAACACAAATTACTAAGGTAATCTATTGGAGGAAAAATATCTCGATTTCCTGAGTCAAGTACAACTATCCTAGAAATATCAGCTGTTCGGTATTTTCTATGGTACATGCTTCTATTAGAACATGAGGTTAAGCGTGGACTGCTTATGTTTATGTTCAGATTCATCAAACATGCTTTTGAACACCTACCGTCAGACATTTTCATACATAACATTACATTTACTCCTCTCAGTAGTTATTCCTACATTACATGTAATTTTTAAGTAAGAACTTTGAATATGTTAAGGTAAGTCAGGGTGCAGATGGGAACCGATCTGTAAACAGGACCTTTGAAGATGTTGTTAGTTAGAAAGGCAATTCACTAATAAAGTAGTATGCAAAGGCACTAAGAATTTGATCTCAGCAGTGAGAATGCCCAGTGCTTGGAGAGAGTGGGGCCCACGCCAGGTGTTCAGTGTTCAGGAAGATCATGGCTACCCCTGGTGCTTGGAGAGAGCGGGGCCCATAGGCCCCAGTGTTCTGGAGAGCAGATCTCAGTCCCAGTGCTTGGAAGGGTGGGGCTGCTGCTCCAGCCATTTCAAGAGAACGAAGCATTGACCCACAGATGGCTCTTAGGCCTTGAAAACTAATGACGTTTGCCTAGTGGGTTGGACTTGCTTAAGACCCCATAACCCCTTTTATCCTTCCAATGTCTCCCTTCCGGAATGAGAATGTCTATCTTATGCCTGTTCCACCACTGTATTTTGGAAGCAGGTAACTTGTTTTTTAGGTTTCACAGGTCCATAGATGGACAGGAATTTTGCCCCAGGAAGGACCACACCACAACTGATTTTGATAAGACTTTGGACTTAGAGAGTTGTTTGTAAAATGGCGTTAAGCTTTTGGGATATTGGGATGGGGTGAATATTTTACATGTGTGAAAAACATGTATTTTGGGGTCCAGAGGGCATACTGTTGAGGACTGAATCATGTTCTCCACTCAAGACAAGTCCAAGTCCTAACCCCCAGTTCTGTGTGTATGAACCCATTTGTAAATAAGATTTTTGAATATGTTATTAGCTAAGGTGAGGTAGGGTGCAGATGTGAAACCATCTGTAAACAGCATCTTTGAACATGTTTTTAGTTAGTAAAACAACCTACAAGAAAGTAGCACACAAAGGCATTGAAAATTTGATCTCTAGAGTGAGAATGTCTGGGTTCAAAGTCTGGCTACATAACTAGGTAGCTGGGAGAGCTCACCCAAATTACTTAATATCTCTAGGCTTCAGGTTTCTCATCTGTTAAAGTTTGAGAATAATAACCTTTATAGAATTTTTAAAGAATTAAATGAAAGAACACTTATGTAAAGCATTAACACATAGTAAGTACTCAAAGTTTAACTATCATTTATCATTATTAAAAACTTAAGTGTTAAATCATTTATTCTTCAGTAATCCTATTTTGCTACTAAGTGACTAGCTTAGAAAAGCTAGTCAGTTGTCCATAAGTGACATCACAGATTCAAACCTGCTTTATTCTTATTGATTATACCTTCACATCCATACTTGGAATTGTTCCACTGCAAATATCCATTTTTTAAAAAGTTATCTTGACAATTATAGAAACTTCAGGCAAGGGATATGATCTCAAAATCATATTTTTCCCTGAAATTAAATTGCGTTTAGGAAGTCTTGCTAAAATATAATATTCCCTGGTGGTATTAAATAAAATGGAATAAAGTTAATAAACTCATAAGACATCAACTTGGAATTTGTAAAACTTCTTCAGTTCAGAAAAGGAAAGTTAAGAACTACATTTCTCAAAAGATGGAATATTTTGATGATCCCTTTTCTTTTCCTGGAACTTCCCTTCTGCTGGACTACTAAGTCAATCCTGCATTTCAGCTGGCTCTGTACCTCACTCTCTTGACTCAAGAGAACAGACACCAGTTGCTGTCTCCTGAAAATCTCCCTTTCCTTTACTGAAGAAGAAACGTACACCAGGATCTTCTCACTTGCAACATTTTAAAATCAGAATTTATACAGAAAGAAACCAAAGTCACATGACTGGGAGTCCCACTTCAAGAATGCCAGTGTGAGGGGCCCCAAAGACCTAATGCCCAGTGAAAACAACCACAGCAGATGAAAATTATTAGTCCCAGTCAAGGGATGTGGTATCTCACTAGGAAGGGTGGGTTACCAGCATCTGTTGTCCCCTTCAGCAATCACCTGCAGAGGTTAAATCCCTGGTGAGTGCAGCAGAGAGATCAGGGGGTTCTCTTCTCCCATTCAGCCCCCACTCATAGGGCCCCCAGTCATGGCAGGCTGGGAATACAGGGGCTCTGATGGTTCTTGCTTCAGCTCACTTGTAGGGTGGAAGTGAGCTTAGAAGACCAAAAGCTACTAGCTCCAACTTGTGCCAAGTGTAGTGGCTCAGGACTTTTGCGCAGGGGAGGAGGCAATCATTAAGAACAGAGGACTCCAAAGCTCTCCCCAAAACAACTAACTTTATTTGAAACAGTGTAGGAAGTTCAAGCCTAACAGCGATCTCAAAAACAATGGAGATTTTGGTGTTAATTCAAGAAAGACTGGTAGCTCTATGAGAGCAACGAGCTAAACATTAAGGATAGAAGGTTTACTAAGTTGAATAAGGGGAAGAGCGAAAAAATCTTCTTGGGGTCAGAAGAGACCTCAAAGATTGGGTGAAAAACTACTTCACCAAAGGGATCCATGTTTAACTGAATCCAACTATTGAGCAATTTATGACCCAGGGAATTGTCAAAAACAACACAACAGAGAAATCTGCTACCAATTAACAGGGTCTAAAAACTGAGTGTGATACCAAATGAGGCATACAGCTTAGCAGAAGGAACAGGGATACAGACAGTGAAACAGAACCCTGCTAAAACCACTCTCACCCCATGATGACAATCACATGCCAAGCCAGGCCTTCTGAGGAGTGATAGCAGAGGCTTCCCACAGCTGGGGAAACAGATTTCAATAGTATATTCCAGCCAAGTCACTAAAAAACAAATAAGCAAATAATAAAAATAAGACTCAGGAGTGAGGAGGGTCAGTGTCCATAGTTGCTACAATAACTACTTAAAATGCCAAGTTTTCAAAAACAAAAAGCAACACATGCAAAGAAACAGGAAAGTGTAACCAATACACAAGAAAAAGAACAGACAAAATAAACTGCCCAAGAGGGTCCAAATGTAGATTTAACAATAAATCTGCTCAAGGAACTAAAGAAAATAGTTCATTCAATACAATAACTGAAATGAAAAACTCAATGGTGAGACTCAACAGCACAATGATCTAGCAAAAGAAAGAATCAGCAAATTTGAAGAAATATTCTGATTATGCTATCAGAAGAACAGAGAGGAAAAAAGAATGAACAAAAATAAACAGATCAGAGAAATGATGGACACTGTTAATTACAAAAACATAAGCATAATGGGAGTAGTAATAAGGGAAGAGAAAGGAGGAGAATTTACATTTGAAGAAACAGTATCTGAAAACTTTCCAAATTTGGTAAAAAAACATTAATCTCTACATCCAAGAATCTCAACAAACTCCAAATAAGATAAATGCAAACAGATCCACAAACAAACACATCATAGTAAAAGTGGTGAAAGCCAGAGACAAAGAGAAAATTCTGAAAGCAGCAAAAGAAAAACAACTCAAATACAAGGGAACCCAATAAGATTAGCACCTGACTTCACAAACAATGGAGGCTGGAAGGCCTTGGGGTAACATATATAAAGTGTTCAAAAAAATAAAACTGTCAACAAAGAATCCTATGTCTAGCAAAACTAACTTTCAAAAATAAAGAAGAAAAAAATTCATCTGTGCATATCCACATTACAAAAAAATACCAAAGGTCGGAAAAACTGAGTCTTAAATTTATATATAACCGACAGAGACCCAGAATAACCAAAATAATCATGAACAAAAAGAAGAGGGTTGCAGGATTCACACTTCCTGATTTCAAATTGTATTACAAAGTAACAATAATCAAAACAGTGTGTTACTGGCATAAAGACAGACAACTAGATCAGTGGAACCGAACAGAAAGTCCAAAAAGAGACTTAAACATCTATGGCCAATTGATTTTTGACAACGGCGGCAGGTATATACAAGAAGGAAAGGACAGTCTCTTCAATGGTACCGAGAAAACTGGAGATCCACATGCAGGAGAACAAAATTAGACCTCTCCCTCACACCATAAACAAAAATCAACTCAAAATGAGTAACGTACCTAACTAGAATAGCTAAAACACACTCTTAGAAGATGACATGGGGAAATCTTCATGACCTGGGATTCAGTAATGGTTTCTCAGATAAGACATCAAAAGCATGAACAGCAAAAGAAACAATAGATAAATTTCATTTCATGAGAATTAAAAACTTTTGTACATCAAAGGAAATCATCAAGAAAATAGACAACATATATAATAAGAAAAAATATTTTCAAACCATGCATTGGATAAGGGTTTAATATCCGGTATATAAAAAGAACTTTTTACAATGCAACAACAAGAAGACATACAATCCAACTAAAAAATGGGAAAAGGACTTGAATAAACATTTCTGCAAAGAAGATATATAAATGGCCAATAAACACATGAAAAGATGCTCAACATCATCAGGCCATTAGGAAAATAAAAACTAATACCACAATGAAATACCACTTCACTCTCACAAGGATGGCTATTAAACAAAAAATTAAAAAGGAAAATAAGTGTTGAAGAGGATGCAGAGAAACTGCACCTCCAGTACATTGTTTGTAGGAATGTAAAATGGTGCAGCCACTGTGGAAAGCAATATGATGGTTCCACAAAAAGTTAAATATAGAATTATCATTTGACTTGGTAATCATACTTCTAGGTATATCTACAATGAGAATGAAATCAGGGTCTCAAACAGATGCCACTGTTTAAAGCAGCATTATTCACAGTGGTCAAAAGCTGGAAACAACCCAAGTGTCCATCAACAGATGAATGGATAAACAAAATGTGGTGCATACACACAATGGAATATTATTCCGCCATAAGAAAAATGAAGTTAAAGTCATAAGACATGCTGCAACACAGAACAACCTTGAAAACACTATACGCAGTGAAATAAATAAGAGACATAAGGACAAAAAAAGTTACGACATCACTTATAAGAGATGACTAGAAATAACAAATCTGCAGAGACAGAAAGTAGGTTAGAGGTTACCAGGGGAAAGAAGGGGAGGGAGGAGAACAGAAGAAGGAGCGTTTGTTTTTAAACATAAAAAAATAATAAATTTTAAAAATTACTAAAGGAACACTGAAATATATATCTGAATGTAATTAAAAGAGGAAATGTTAGCGTGTATATATGGTAACAGAATAAATATTTTTTTAAAAATCCACGGACATTCACTACACAGTGAACCCTAAGTTAAACAATGGATCATACAGGTAATAGTGCAATTATTAAAATGTAATACCTTCAATTGCAACAGATGTTCCACACCAATGTTAATAATAGGGTGTTATATGAAAATCCTGTATTTTATGCATGATTGTTCTGTAAACCTATAACTTCTCTAATAATAAATATTTTAAAAACTAATAAAGTAAAAAAAAAAAACTAAATGAAAACTTTCAGGCTGAAAACAAATGACCCAGATGTAATTCAAATACAGAACAAAAAAAACAAAAAAAAAAAAAAGGAGGGTGTGAGGGGGCATCAGTTAAGGCAACTATGTGATTATAACAAACAATATAAATGCATATTTTTTTATTCTTTCTCCTCTTACTTGATTTAAAAGGCAAATGTATTAAACAATATGTATAAAATTGTATTGTTAGCCCTGTAACATACAAAAATGTGTCCTTTTTGAAAATAACACCACGAAGGAGATGGGAGCAAAATGTCTTGGAATAAAGAAATGACAACAGATGATAACAGAAACAAATGAAGAGGATAAGAAATGGTAAATAAGAAAGTTAATATAACAAACTATAAATATGTATTTCTCAGAGCTCCTGTGTAGATGCAAAATTACATAAAGTAATAACTATAGCAATTCATTATTGGTTTGTAATATATGCATCATGTTACACAGACGTAACGTGTATCAGTAATAGCAAAAAAGAGGGGAAGAGGCTATAGAGCCATATACGGATAATGTCATATCTCACTGGAAATAAATTAGCATAAATCCAAAGTAGATTCTGAAAAATAGAGATGTATATGTAAGCACTAGAGCAACCACTAAAAAAGGAACTCGAACAAATAAAGTAAAAAAAATTTAAAAAAAAAATTAAATGAATGTTACACTAGAAAATGTAAAAGAAAACACTAAAGGAGGAATGGATGAACAAAAAAAAAATGTGAAATATAAAAAACAAAAAGTAAAATGAGAGGCTTAAATCCAGCTCTACCAGTAATAATATTAAATGTGAAGGGATTAAAAAATACAATCAAAAGGCAGAGATTATCAGACCAGATTTGAAAAGATCCAACTATATGTTTTCTATGGACTTTGGGTTCAAAAATACAAATAGATTGAAAGTAAAAGGCTAAAAAAAGATGTATCTTGCAACCAGCAACCATAGGAAAGCTGGAGTGGCAATGCTAATATATCAAACAAATAAATTCAAAAATTTTAAAATGTTACTTGAGATAAAGAAGAGCATTTTAACAATAAAGGGTCAATCTATCAGGAAGATATGACAATTATAAGCATATATGCACCTAACCACAGAGTGCCAAAATACATAAAGCAAAGTGATGTGCTTCCAGGAAGGTTTTCCAGCCTGAGAACCAAGAGTTTTGTTTAGTTTCACATATGCACTGTGTTAAGGATTATTCATCTCCTGAATATTATGAAATTAAAAATATCTTAAATAGAGAGTTAAATTTAGCACCACTAGCAAATATCCATCTGTAAGGTTCAAAGATTTTCATTTAGGAGAAATCAATTTCACATTTTGATTTTGCCTGAAACAGAAATTTGATCATTTTTTTAACTATATAGACAAGTCCCTGTAAAACGTGATTTGAAAAAATTTTAAGCAATATCACTTTTATATTTATTACATACATTAACTATATCATAACATATGATACATTATAATAATTTAATAACACTTCTAATTATTTACAACTAGAGGCAGAGAGGAGACCACAGATGACCTTTGTTTTAAAGACAACAATGATCTACACCATGTCTCAGAGCCAAATAATGAAGATTTGGAATCAGCCCTTCTTAACTTTTGGAATACCAATCCAGGTCACAGGTCTTAGATTCTCTTTTTCCTTTTCCCCAGCCATATAAGGTCATCAGAAACAAACAGTGTTATTAGGTGACTGTACTTTTCAGAAGTAGATTATTGGTCACCTGGGCACACATAGCTCCTGCTCTGTCAGTGGGACTTTTAGGTTTAAGGAAGGAGCCAGAAATGGCCATGAACATTTCAGACCTCTCTAGTGGTCAGGTACTCTCCCCACTGCTATTCTCTGGGTCAGAAACACACACATTCACTAAAAGGCAGAACCTCATCTTAATCTAGCATCTTAGCTAATTATGCAAAAACATTTTCTGTGACACTAATGTAGCTTACAAAAGAACATTTACAAAGGCTTTGCTAGAAAATTAGCTTGAATACCAACAAGAGAATGCTCAATTAAATACACTGTGGTTAAACTTCATCAAGAGCTCACATGACTCAAACACAATTCAAGACTGATCCTGATCAGATGGCAAATCTCCATTCATTACCTAAAAAGCTAATGCCAAGGGGCAATAGTTAACAATGCGCTTGAAATGATGCCATTCCTAGTGGATTTATTTTTTATTTCAGAGGGAGAGGGGATTTGTAATATGTGAATTTTTCAAGTAAGATGAGACATATTAATAAGTTTATGCAGCACTATTTCAAATGTTCATGGCCCAAACTAGCATAAATTGGGTTATTACTTGTAATAAAGAAAGAAGGATCAATCATTTGACTGCGAATCACAGCACTCACTAAAATGTAAAATGCCCCTATTTCTAAATGAGGCTGTAAGGGAGTTGTTAAATAATTTTAAAATCTGAATTTGGACTTCTGTTTCCAGCAGCATGGCAAACAAATTCCTGGATTAAATGTATATGCGCAGGGTGGGGGATACGGTGGGGGGGGGGGGTCTGTCTTTCTCAATCTCTCCCTAGGAAAAGAAACCTGTCTCTATCATTCTCTTTCTCTATATTATTTATCTATGTATCTATTGAGCTAGAGACAGAAACATATTTAAGTATACGACTGAACTAGCAGCAAAGTCAGAAAAATCTTCAGAGCAAAAAAAATCCAGAGAAGAAAGCTAACATTGGAGTGTTTGACCTGGGGGAATCTGTTGACACTGGAATGATGATCTTCAAACATACTGCCTACAATGCACCTAAGAGAATTTAGAAAATACTACATATTCCTTCATGCCTTTCCCAGTTGGCACCTAAGTCTTTCACCAACAGTTTAAAAGCTACAAAGGGCATAATTATTTTTATATTGTAAACATACCTAATTACATACATATAGATATAGCTTTATATTTATTTTCCTCCCGGGGAGGAATCTAGACCCAGCATCGTGGGATGGAGAACATCTTCTTGACCAAAAGGGGGATGTGAAATGAAATAAAATACGTTTCAGTGGCTGAGAGACTCCAAAAGGAGCCAAGAGGTCACTCTGGTGGGCACTCTTATGCACAATATAGATAACCCTTTTCAGGTTCTAATGAATTGGAATAGCTAGCAGTAAATACCTGAAACTATCAAACTACAACCCAGAACCCTTGAATCTTGAAGACGATTGTATAACAATGTAGCTTATGAAGGGTGACAATGTGACTGGGAAAGCCATGTGGATCACGTTCCCCTTTGTCCAGTGTATGGATGGATGAGTAGAAAAACGGGCAAAAAAAAAAAAAAAAAAAACTAAAGGAAGAAAGGGGGGAGTACAATCTGGGTGTTCTGTTTTTACTTTCTTTTTTTTATTCTTGCTTTCACTTTTTCTGGTACCAGGAAAATGTTAAAAAAAATAATCGGGGTGATGAATGAGCAACTATATGATAGTAATGTGGTCAATTGATTATATACTTTGGATGATTGTATGGTATGTGACTAAACCTTAATTTAAAAAAAAAGAGATAAAAATTAAAAATAAATTAAAAATAAGTAAATTACACCATCACATCATTTTTTAAGCACATCCAATGGACTCTTAATTATAATAGCAATATTATAGCACCATTATATACTTGAAAGACAAGAACAAGATGAATCTTAACAGTTCAACAAGTAGTTATATGAACCATATAAATTAGAGAATTACTTGACCAGGTGCTTTATTAAGATGTCCAGCATCTCTCTGTTTTTCTCTGGTAATCTGTGAACCAATGCATGTACAGCTTCTACCCGATAGTTCTGGTCATCAGATTCTGTAACATAAAAAAGGATACCAACGCTCACGTCTTAGCTGCATTAAGATGTACACGTAAACATTTATAAACTAAACCTCATACCACGCCCACCACCCTTGTTTTATAAGCATTATTTCGTGTGGCAGGTATTAACACTGTCATTCCCTACAGCTTACAGCAGGTGACCAGCTTGCTCATGGTCATAAGGCTAGAACATGGAAGAGCCATTCATACCCAATTCTAGGTGATCCAGACCTGTGCTCTCAAAAGCATTGTACCTGTATGGACAGATTAGTAAGAAAATAAAGACAAAAAATAAATAAATGATAGGGAGGATAAGGGGTATGAGATGTTCGGGGCATTTTTTATTTTTTATTTTTATTTTTTGGAGTGATGAAAATGTTCAAAAATTGGCTGTGGTGATGAATGCACAACTATCTGATGATACCATGAACCAATCATTGTACACTTTGGATGATTATCTGATATGTGAATATATCTCAATATAATCACATTAAAAAAAAAAAAAAAGTAGCGTACTTCCATACAACCAAGACTCATCACCTGCTTGGGTTTTACTACAGAAGAATAGAATCAAACCTTTAATAGTGTGAGAGATCACAGTAGTTATTACCATGTGCCTATGATGCACATTACACACATTATACACATAAATACACATATAATACATGTTATATCAATGATACCTCCTGGCAACCCTGTGAAACAGACATTTGTCTCCTTATTTTACACATTCAAAGATGGAGAGTAGATAGTGACTTTTTCTGAGGTGTTGGTATTAATATGCAAATATGGGCCCCCAAAGGAAATCTGAAAAGCAAGAAATCATCCAAAGCAAGTCTAGCCTGCCATGCAAAAGTCAAGATGCTAACTTGTCTGCCACACGATTATCTAACACTTCAGAATGAGGAACTCATTTAACATTCTCTCATGCACTGGATAAATTCTGGGGTAACTGTCTACACTGTCAAACCCTTTCTCTGGGAAAGTGCCCCCATTCTTAGGGTTTATATTACAGGACCACCATTTCTTCCAGCACAGCTATTTGAATAAGTGGTAAACAAAAATGAGCTTGACTCAGCCTGGCCCAACACTAGGAGTCGGAATGGAGACACCGAAACTCTCATCTGCCTGCTGGATATGTGAAAAGGCAGATTATTTAAAACCAGGGCTTGGGTGCAAAATGGACCCCAAAGCCAAGAAAATAAGAATGGAAAGGGAGACAAGAGTGAGGGCAGATAAGCAGAAAAGAAAAGAAATGAGAGACCCTCCAAAAAGAGTGGAGAGAGAAATTTCAGTTCCCACCTTCCAGTTCCTGGTTGTAGGCCCTTGGAAAGCCTGACCTGTTCCTTGCCAAAGAATTCTGTGAGACAACTCTTAGTATTTGAATACCTTCCCCTTTTTACAGAACTGGATTTCTGTTTCTTGAAACTAAATAATCCTTAATTAATTAATTTAATCGAGAAAATGGAACCATCTTTGACTCAGACAATAGACTAAATTCTTAATATAAGAACATATTTTAAATATCATGGTAATGAATAATATCACTGTTTGCCACAGAAGCAAATGGAGAAGAAAAACCCCATGACCACACAGTATCAAAACAATAAGCCCATTGAGCCATGTTAGCTAAGTGGCTCGGATACTATTTGTTATAAAACAAAATTTCTGTAAGAAAGAGTTTAGGGTTGCGTCAAAATATCTGACTTATAGACCTGGTTTTGCCATAAATTTACAAGTCACTTGCCTGTCTGGGTCCTAATTTCCCAGTTGATAAAATGAGAAGTTGGATTATATATTTTCCAAGGCCCTGTCCATCTCACAAAGAGTTCTGTGAACAGAATGTTCAGTGGAGTGCTTTAGGAGGAAGCGAAGAATAGGTGCTTACAAGATCATGTGGTCAATCATGTATGCCAGATTGAAAATCAAGGTCAGCCAACTTTATCTGACACTTTTATCAGCAGACATTTCCTGTGGCATTACAACGTATGGCAGTAAACAAAACCGATTTCGTTCTTACATTATGAAAAACACTCTTGTTACGGTCACTGCTCAAACATCTTAACAATGAAATGTCAACTTCTAATTGTTACAAGCAATTGTGATGAGTTCAGATAATGATCTGGCTCTTTAGTCTTAATGGTTTAAAAGTATATACTTCTTACTTCTCATGTTACATGTTTTTCATTGTCTCTCCACCTCCCATTTTTTAATTAAGCTATCTAATCATATCACATTATGGCAGTGACAGATCTAAAGAAATGACATAAATATGTATTCATCACAAGTAAATATAAATATGGGGAAAAGGGGATTGATCAGAGGGCCTGTTGCCTGCCAAAAATATTTGCCTCTTCTCCACACATTTAGGGATACAGCACGTGAGCATGTTTGGTAGTATGTTTGCATGAATGTACTTATTTGTAGTCTTGTCTAATCATAAAGTTACTCTATTAAGAAGCTGACATTTGTCAACCAAGTAAAAGGAAATTAGAACAATGTCTCAGACCTCTTTCCAATCAAACTAACCTGTCATCCAAATGACCTAAAAATTCTTTTACAAGCTGCTTTGCCAAAATATGCATATTCAGTAAATCAAAGGATGACTGTAACAACAGAAGTAGGAGACTGATGAACTGATGCCAAAATTAATTTCCACAAAGACAGAACTATTTATGAGATGTTATCAAGAGACAAAATATTTTACTTCATTCTGTAAGTTATTTGCTACTTTAGATATCCCTAAACAAAACAGTTAGCTATTAAATATCAGATTGACACCTTCTTAAATAATACTTAAAAAAATCTTAACTGGTTTAAACTTATATGGCTAAGTAATACAGCATAAAACTACATCAGTTATAATACATCCAATGCAAGTATACTTACTAACAGCAACAATAAAATCTTTGTGCAACTTGTAAGTCATCAGTGGTTCTGCAAGACACCTAAAATACAGAAAGGAAGCACATTTTAGAATGGCAGTTTCCTTTTTAACTCTGAACTTTCAGTGCGTTTTTAAGACTGGGTGATTAGGTAGTATAATAAAGAATCCTAGTCACAGAGGCTCCTGGCAGCCCCAAAACCCAGACCCTAGAGGCACCAATGCCTCACAGCATTTCTTGTTATAACTGTATTAAAGGGAAAAACGGTGGGAGACTTTTTTTCCAAACTTTGTGAGAACTATTAGTACACAGGAGCAAAAGCCCTCTCAAGTTATGAAGGGAGAGTTAAAGGAAAAAAAACTTTCAATTTCAACTTATTTTAAAGAACTACATGAAAAACCCACAAAGATAATAAAATGAAAGAAGGTATTATTCAGTAATCACAAAATATTGCAATCTTTTAGGCTATTGTTGGAAATACTAAGCTCAAATTCCAGAACAATAAATGTAACAATAAAGATAAACCTTGTTCCTTTTCACTGAAAGGGAAAGAAATGAACCGAGAGAAACCCCATGCCCACAGGTCCAATGAAATCACGCGGTCACTGCCCAAGGAGGTGAGTGACATCCAGGGCACCGGAATTAAAACCTCCTCACCTGAGGTAGTTTTTCAGTCCACTTGTTATCGTCTTATTGTCCCACAGTTCAATATCAATGTCAATGTCTGGAGGGGACTTTGGAGCTGCAAAAAATAAAACAAGATGTTTAAAACGTGCAATGCAAAACACCACACACATCATTAAGAAAATGGATACAAACATAAGCGGGTCATAAGAGAAAGGTATTTATTTCTTAGGATGTTAATGAAGCTAACTTTCAGATTGTTGTTTGTGTGATTTGGTGTGAAGTTTGCTTGGACACCATACCACAAAGTGGTCTTGGAGGCCCAAAGTAAATTATTGCTAACTGCTAGTATCACAGAGGACTTACTGTGGGCCCGGCCTCCCTCTACCACCCAATCTCCCAACTCTTAACAAGGCAGGTGCAATTATTATCCCAGTTTCATAAATGAGACTGAGGCACAGAGAGACTAAGCAAACTGCCAAAGGTCACAAAACTTTTAAGTGGCCGCGCTGGTATTCCAAGTCAGGTAGTGTGACTCCAACATTCCTGCTCTTATTACATTACCCTAGAATGTACCTCTAGCTAATCAAAGGACCCTTGAGAAAAAAAGTCCGACATAAAAATGCCCCACCTCAAAATCTGATTGTTCAACTGAACAGTAAAAACCGAATACGAATACTAATTTTAAATATTACTTGGGAATATTCAAGGACAAATAACAGACTATATTTCAAAGAAACTGTGGTTTGGATTACATATAAGAAAACACAAAGATTAAGTAATCTGCTTCATCCAAAACTTACAAAACGTGGTGTTCATGAGTTTCTGGACTTTGGAGTTCACTCCTCCTATTCGGTAGAGGCCTAAAATTGTGATGCCTAAAGGGAAGGAAAATCACAAAAAATAGCTTGTGACACAGCTTTCCAAGTACAAAATGATAAGAGCTCAGACTCATGCCTATACAGAATTTGAAAGGTATTTATCCAATTTTGCAGTCTACCTTTAGTAAAACTTCCCCTGAAAATACTAACAATAAGACATATATTCTTCAGATGGGACACCAAAGAGGAATTTGAAAGTCTTTGAAGATTTTAGAAGCATAAACATACATTTGCCTATTCTCATTTATTTGAATATAAACACGCATTAAAGATGGGGAGGGCTAATCAGTATTCCTCATGTTTTATTTCTTCAGAGCCAGAGAGCCCTGCATATTGAAAAAGGCCCTCTGAGGACCTAAACTACTGCCTAGTGACTGTGAGAACTGCTTGATCAATGTCAAGGCTCCTAACTCCAATGCAAAACGGCTCCCGTATAATGACACCAACTGAGAATCAGGAATTGCTCAGCTGTTGGGCTCGGTGCTCTAACTAAACTGTCTCATTTAGACCTTCCCATAAACCTTCAGCATTTTAATCTTCATTTTAAAAGTAAGGAAATAGATTCAGAATTTAAGGAACCTGTTTAACTTCCACAACATTCTAAGTGGCAGCACCAAGATGTGATGTTAAATTTGTAGAACCTGAAAGCTCAATACAAGTTTTGCTTAAGACAAGTTTCCCTGGAGGTGAAAAGAATCTAGCAAGCAATTGGAATGGGCTTCAGGAGAGAAGGCATGACTACAGAGAGGAAAGGGCTGGAACTGAGGCAGGACTGAAGCCACCATGGGAAATAATCCAGGGAAAGGCTGAGGACAATCTCCTAAGAAATCCTATTCACTTCCCTGGTGCTAGAAAAAAATTAATGAGGTGTTCACAATAATAAATAATACACAGCCCAACATTAAGATATTAGGAAAAATCATGGAAAAAATATGAAGTATGTTTGAAGTATGATTTTTTAAAAACTGAAGTTCAACATACAGCTATTTATGTATTCATATGATTTATATATTTATATAGTTGTTAAAACTAATCCCTTGTCTTAATGACTAAACATTCTCATTTACTAAATAAATTGCAAGATTGAACTGAAATTACAAAATATGCAACAGCCTCTCTGAGAGGTTTCTATGTAAGAATGGAACATTTGACAGCAATGACGTACCCATCAGGCAATACTTACCTCTTGTTTCCACGGCTTGAATGCATTTTCTCACAAAGTTAAACCCTGCTTCATTTAAGTACACTGAAAATAAAAGAAAATCACATTAAGTCTTTATGTTGAATTTATATCCCTCCTTCAGTTGGCTCTGTTGTATCATCACACACAGAGGTTGTTCCTGAATTTATCAAATATTTTGGTTAAAGTCTGAATTACTATTTTGGGGTAGAAGTGGGGGAGGGGTTACCCACCAAAGTTATTACATTAATCTGCTTGCTTAGAAGCACAGATACTTCAGAGAATGTAAATGTTACACTGACCCCATCCTATATTCTTAAATGTGTTGAGCATTACATTACATTACAAGGCCTTTCACATATTCTTTCCTATGAGATTCTCAAGACACCATTAGGGTGGACAGAAAGATTCATCATCTTAAAATGATCCACTGGCTTGCTGAAAACTTCACTTTACTCTGTTTTAAGCTCTAGGGCCAGAATTCTAACTCGGATATCCTGGTTGTCAAGACCAAATTATCTTTCTATTGCATTTTGCTATCATATTCAAAATATTTCCAAACATGCTTAGTCAGTCTACTAAAAATCCCTGAAAGATCTTAAATTTTACAATAGCAATTTATTTTTACTGTTGTTTTGCTAGATTTTCTTTATATCTGTTCTAATTTTTTCAGGCTTTGGAGCCAGATCAAATAAGATATCCTGTTTAAGAGGAAGCCTTTAATTTAATAATATTAAATGATGCCTGGAAGAAAAAGTCAAATTACTTTGGCACTTTGGATATTTGAAATCGTTTTAAATTTTCACTACATGTGGTGAAGATATGATATTTTCAATGCTCCCAAATAATAAAAATGAGCTATTCGAATGATTAAAAAAAATTAAGGATGTTAGATTAAATACATTCAGGTAACAACACAGACCCACAGACAAGAAATACATATCACAAAATTTTCAGTGAAAATCAAGGAAGGCTGTCAGCAATAGTCTAAAAACTTTGAAGAAATACTAGAAATAAATAAAAACGAGTGAAACTAAATTGAAAGGTTTTGCAAAATCTATGGCCTAAAAAAACTAGAGATAATGACATGTAAGGGTGTGTATTGTGTTCCTGGGTGAAGAAAGTAATCACAATATGGCACACTCCCTTAAAACATAAAAATTTGAGGGTATACACGTTACCTATTTGCCTAGGAAAAACCTAGAAAGATCCACACAAAGAGGTGGTAAGGTGATTTCACTAGATATCAGAATTGTTTGATATTTTTTTAAAAATGAAATATTTAGCATTTTTGAAATTAAAAAAAAAATAGATTTTAAAATATCAAAATGCCAAAACTAAAGTATGCAAAGTCCCTAACAGAAACTGGCTCCGTTATTTCTGTCTCCAGTGCCCCAGGTCTAGGTCAAAGTGAACAGAACTCGGTGAACATTTCAGGTGAACTCAACACAGAAGAATGAAGAACTCAGTGATTTTACTTTTATAAGACACTAAGAAGTCAGAATAAAACAGTGGCTAGTGAACACCTATCTCATTAGAGTGCAGCTGACTACCAACATGAGTGTGCAGCTCCTTTTGGATACTTATTCCCAATAACTAAAATGCCAAGCATAAGGTTATAACTTCAGATACTTATTGAATACGGGAAGCAGTGGGATAGAGAGGCGAGGAATCAATTACTCATCTGAACTTTGAACAACAAAAACACTGAGTCAAAAAATGTAACACTAGGTAAAAAGCTAAACATTAGCAATGTTTGAATTAATTAAAACAGCAAGCATTTATAATGTTTGGTTCTTAAAGTCATGAAGTTCAGCTTTTCAATAAAAAAAGATTACAAGAAAGAAAACAATTCATTGTTTAAAAATTCAATAGAACTGGCCTTTGGTAAAATAATTGTGGATACATAAAAACAAAGTTTCTTTCTTAAGTATCCATTTTGAGAAAAATAAGCAATAACCAGGCTATATACTTCGAGATTTTACTGGGATATCTGGTGGAGACACCTCAGCCTCTACTAATAAACCATATTCCGGGTTCATCATGTAGAATAAAATCTTACAGGCAATCAGTTTGCCAGATCCTCCTATGGATGCCACTGTCCTGATATGCCCAGTGGAGGCTGCACTTAGTACTCTTCATGACTGCCACACTACAGATCACCTAGGACATGTGGGAGAAAATACTGTGTGACAAAAATAACCATGCATTTTTGTTTTGTTTCCTTTAAACATCCTTTGCTACCTCTAAAAGAACTGTTGCTGGTTCCAAGGTGCAGAGCTGGGCAAGCCTGGGTTTGGGTCCCTGATACATAAATTATGAATGGTGTACACTTATTAACTTTATGAGCTCCCATACTTTTATTTATAAGATGAGGGAAATAATAATATAAATGTTAAAGAGTTAAAGTAGATAAAGAGAAAACTACATGAAGTACTGAAGTGTGACTTAACAACTGAGCATGCCTAAGTAAATGCTAGCTGCTTACTCATTGTGTCCCTATTCACACATCACTGCTATGTGAAGGAAAACAGAAGAAGAAAGGATAAAAGGAGGTAGTCATTAGTTCTAACCAGATGAAAGAGACAGGAGTTACACTCCCACTTACTAGCTGTGTTACTGGGCAAGTTTTATTTCTTGTCCCAGTTTCTTCTTCTAAAAAATAAGGATAACAACAGTAACTTTATCATAAGGTTGTTTAAGGATAAAATGAGTTAATATTTGTAAAGCTCATAGAATAATGCTTGGTATATAGTAAGTGCTATAGAAGTGTTGCCTGTCATTATCATCATCGTCACCATCATCATCACCATCATCAGTAGAGGAGACTGCAAATATCTACAAATATAAATTTTGTGAACAAGGCATTCTTTGGACATGGCTGGAATCACTGAGATTTGAGGATTTGTCAGCCAGGAGTGTTCAAAGACATACTATATTACTTATTTTAAAAATATTTTGGGTCAGAGCTCTGATCCGTTTCTTTAAACACACAGATAAGGTATAGCCAGGCAGGCCTTGTGAACCTCAAAGGCCACTGAAAAGACAGCAACAAGTTGGATATTAAAGTAATGGCACATTATAATCTCATTATACCTCAAAAATCACAACAAACAAAAGCATCCTCTCAATGACACTGAATAGACAGCAGAATACTGGGATTACTATTCACCCATATTTGTGGCCCCTCCCTGCAGGTTGAGTATATTTCTCAGCACCCTTGAAGACAGGCTTGGTCACGTGATATATGCTAACCAACTAAATGTGAATGGAAGTGACATCTGTCATTACCCAGCAGATGCTAAGAGCCAGTACATGGCTTGCTGTTCTCTTTCTCCTTCTAGTACACGTTCAGCAATGATACAGATAAAGGTGACTCCATCAGTTTGCGTTCCAGAGTAAAGAATAACAAATATAGAGAGTCACAGCCAACTTGAATGAAGATGTAGCATAAGCAAGAAATAAACCTTTACTAGTCTAAGTATCTAAGGTTTGAGATAATCTGTTACCACAGCATAAAATGGGGAATTCTGACCTAATTTTGCACAGCTTCAACAATTAGCTGTGGCAAAAAGACCTCATTGAAATAAAGTTAATCCCATACATCTAGCTTTTCCCTCCCTAACTGGAACGTATCCCCTTTAGGCCACTTGTCAATACATTTAACAAAGAAGGTAAAGAGCAATAGTGATAGGGCCCACTGGCAGTTCCCTTGAAAAGTACTATGTTCAACATTAACTCCACTTGTACAGCCAGAGTTTCTACTGAGGTCTGAGGAAAAAAGGACAGCATGGCTTAAGCAGGCTGGATTCAATACACTCCTCTCCCAGTGACTTGAGAAAAGATGCAAGTCAGTCACAAGGAGTAACATGCAGATGGAAATCAGGGGCCAAAACATTCTGGAAACAAAAACAAGCAATTTTCCAAAGTCATGAAAAGGTTACTATACTGAATGTGTCAATGCTAATGAGAGGTCAACTCAAATAGGTTCTCTTTAGTTCATAAAAAGAAAAACTGGGAACTACTTAGCGTTCGAATGACCTGTAAGATGGAAAAAGTTATTACTAAACTAAATCACACCAGTATAAAGGCTGATAATTCTTCCTTTAGTTTGAGGACAAGGCACCCCTGCTGCCACTGTAGAGAGAAGAGCATACTCATCCTACACAAGATAACTCTGGACTGCTGAACCAGGGCTCACATCTGACCAGAGCCAACTGCCAGTAAATGCTACTGGCTGCCAGGTTGTTAGTTATCGGTTTGTATCAGACTTGCTCAGGTACCTTCTCTGAAAAGGCTTCTACATGAGCTAACAGGAGATACTCCCCACTCCCAGCCACAAATCTCCCTGTTTTAGAGACGACCAGAAGGATGTTCAGAATACAGGCACTGCCAAATTCCCAGGAATTAAAATATTACAATATTAATGATGCCTGGCCTTCAGGGATAGAAGCAGAAAGATTAACTTAAAGAATTTAATTTATTCAGACAAAAGTTATGTTTAAAATTTTATTTTTTTCCTCCTGAAACTATTCAGGGCTAAGCTTTTATTGAAACCTAAATAAAGTTCCATAAAGCAGTTTAGCAACAGAAAAGCTATTAATCTCAACAGAACTCAAACAGCCATGAGGGAAAAAAAAAAAAAAAAGAATAGTCTTACAACTAACAAAAGTCCTTGTACCTTCAACTTCCTAGTAATTAAAAACCCAGCATGTCCTTATAGATGTAATCTACTTGGCCTTACAGTACATTCTCAGGGTTGACAGACAAAGCAATACTTTCCCTTTATTTTTAATTCATTTTTCTAATCTGCCATTTCAGATTAAAATGCCCCTTATCACAAACAATTAATATCATGCTATATATGGCTTGAAAGAAAAAGAAAGGAGCAAGTACGTTAAATGGTGTTCATGATATCCACCGGTCTTTCTCTTTACCCTAAAGGATGAGCATCTTTGCCCTACAGCCCTAAAGCAAACTGTTCTTTCCCCACTCTGCCCATGAAGAGCACTTGAGCTGTGACCCTCTTCCTGTGTCTCTGAAGGAAATAAAACTGTATTAGATCAAAAGCCTGGGAGAGGATGCAGTGGAGGAGGAGGATGTAACCTAGGGACATCTGAGAACTTCCAGAGCTAAACTATCTAAACAGCAATATGAAGCTCAAAAAACATTCGTGAAGGATGGCCACTGCTTCGGATAATAATGAGCTTATTTTTTCTGTTTATTTCTAAGAAAAAGACATTCCCTAAGCATATGTGAGGAAAGACACTGAAACACATGGTGACAAAAATTTAGAGTTCTTTGAGAAACTGAGAAATTATTTTCTGCCCCAATCCCTTCAATTCTGTAGATGAGGATTAAAAGTTAGGTGACTTTGCCATTACAGGGCTAATCAGCACCTTTTATTAGAGGAAACATCAGTTGAGGAGCAGGACTTCTTTTTTCTTATTCACAGTATCTGTTATAAAGTAGGTGCATAATGGAAGGCTTGTTGAACTGAAATGTATGAGAGTTAGAACTATTTGCCTTTCTTTCACAATTCAGAATTTTTCCAGACCTTGGAAAGAAAGACCAGCTGAAAAGCCATTATGCAAAATTTCTGTTTGAGTACAGACAAGGATCAGGGCAACAACAGAGAATGCCAAAAAAAAAAAAAAAAAAGAAAAAAAAAAGTGTGGGAGAAACATTATTTGCCTTTGTCCCTGAAAATAGCTAGTCTCAAGATGGAGGTCTTGGGTCAAAAAAGTTGTGCCAAGAAAGAATGGGCTCAAATGGCATTATGAAGAACCATCACTAAGCTGAGCTTTAACAAAATATTCCCAATGGTATGGGGCTTGAGAAAAAGTTTGGTTCTAATCTCAGTTGAATGACATCTGTTTAATATTGATGATAGATGTTACTATCCTCCAAGTGAATTCTCAAAGTCTTTTAA
The DNA here is from genome assembly GCF_015220235.1 of Choloepus didactylus. Classification (NCBI taxonomy): domain Eukaryota; kingdom Metazoa; phylum Chordata; class Mammalia; order Pilosa; family Megalonychidae; genus Choloepus; species Choloepus didactylus. Next base: position 116,431,548 of record NC_051312.1, on the reverse strand, counting down.
CTTCAAGAAAAGGATACTGTGGCATGTATTACAACCAGAAAACTATCTGTGGATTCAGCATCCTGTAAATGACCAGTGCTTTAGATTTCTACTTGATGCCTGTTCATAAAAGAATTCAAGCTTTCCTTCTCAATTAAATTCTACTAGCCCTATATATGGCATCCATACTTGGAAAATGGTAAGTTAATAGTAACCCACAAAGTAGGGAGACTTTTTCATGTTAGGCTTGTAGAGAAAGTCTCATTACTCTACAGATGCAGTATATTTTGACTCTTCATTCATGGTGCATGTTCTGTATATAGTCACAGGATGCCTTAGGCCCTATTTTAGGACCCCAGATAATTCTCACTCTGTCCACAGCTCTAAGGTTTTTCAGCGAAAGTACACGTTGTTATGAATACTACTAACGGCTGGCATTCAAAACAATTTTTACCTAAATTTTCTAGTTTACCATTCTAAATTTCATCATTATCTTCAGCTCTTCAAAGACACAAATATAATCCAAGTAAAGCTGAGTTTCCAGAGGTGAACAAGAGAATTTTAGGATAGAAGGAATCCATCTGAACTACAGAGGATATAAAGAAGCCTTTCTCAAGGTGGCAAGGAATAGAAGTGCTGGCTTCAAAAAGCAATTCTGAGAGCAGTTACACACTGAAATTGACACAATGTCACTTTTGGCAGGATTCAAATGTCAAATAAAAAAGGGTCATGAGATCTCAAAAACAGGATAAGGTATAGAAAAGTGGAAGAGGGAATGAACATTAAGATATAAGCTGCCCTGAATATAACATGAGGAGCTTGTACGACGTATTTGAGACTAAAGACAGAGGGCAATAATTTCACCACTGGAATATAATTCTGAACTGAAACAAGAAATACAATTCTGGACACATCACTGGGAAGAAAACCGGACCCTGCTCTTTAGTTAATGGCACTGTGTGCTTGGTTGTGGAATACCATGGGGCTTTAGGATATGTCCTACGAGTAATTAAATCATTGTACAAATAGCAGTTGATAAGTCACATGACAAAGAGAAAAGGGGTAAAATTACTGTCTCACATTCCAAGTTTCATTAATTTTAGGCCTTGATATAGTAGGATATTCAAAATTACATGCTTAAAAATAGACAGCCCTCCAGCCAGTGTTAAGAGGACATCATTTTGGGGAAAGGTACTTCACTGACTGTTGGATTGAAGAGTGTCTAGAAAGTCTTGCTCATGCGAGCTGACAGTATCAAGAAGCCTACCCCACAGCTGCCAGAACCTTAGTTCTAGAAGGTGCATTTAGTCCTATGTCTCTGTTAGTCAGGATTTCCTTATTCACATTATTTTTAAAAGAGTGGCTATTCTGTTTGAGTGAACAAATTTGAATCCCCAGGAACGGATTAAACACAAACCAAAACAAGTGTAATTTTGGATAAGCTGGGTTTATAACAATGTAGGAAGACCTTTTGAAATCAAAACCATTATGCAATTTCATGTGTAATCTCTTTAGAATGTTTATAATACTTAAGGGATATTGATCACTGCATTTATAAATTGACTCACTAGATTAGAGAAGTTGTTTGGTGCTTAGGAAGATTGTAATTGTCAAAACTGCAAATTTATCATATTAGAGTTGTTGAGAATCTGAGAGAACAAAATTTTCTACTCTTGTAATTATAATTTGCTATGTCTAAAGAAATGGGATTGATTAGATGTGGAAACGGGAGAATTTACTCTGTCGAGTTTATGAAAAATATTAATCAGAAGTGATTAATTTTATTTTATAAAAATTACATTACAAATGAAAAAAGATCTGCAGGTTGATTAAAAGCAGACTTAAAACAAAAACACAGTTTAAGATAAAATAAAACAAATAAAAATAAAAACTCATAAGGTTTAAACATTTATAGCTTCGAACACTAAACACTAGCACAGCAAAAGCAAAAGTATGTGTAATATTCCTTTCTGTGAAACAAATCTCCCCTTGGACAGTAAGAGCCCACTGCCTCTAACGAGTAAGAACAGCAAACACGGGCACAGCACGCATTCAATGGCAGGCTGGCAGTGAGTGCTACAGTGAAGAGGAGATGCAGCAAGGAGCTCAGAGAACTAGGTAAGAAACAAACTGCAAATTAAAAGCCAGAATGTCAGAAATTACACAAGTATATGTACTCTAAGACAGCTATGTTTCTGGAATACACACCATCTTTTAAATTGCAAACGGTAGTATAGTAATGTTTCAGAAGGCTGCTGACATGGGATAGAATGACGCATCACTGTCTTAAGAGGCAGACACCTCCCATCATAGCACAAGCACCGTTGACAATTTTCTGACTTAAGTTTTTTGGTTACCACAGAAACCCTAGATCAGGGGGTGCGGTCGCGGTTACTGCTTCTGGGGGGAGTGGCGGCCGGTAGCGGAGCCCTCAGCTCTCGGGGCTGCTTAAAGGGTACCGGCAGCGGGGGCTCTTTCCCGGAGGCGAGGGCGAGGCGGAGGACTTGGCCAGGTCCTCGGCGGGAGGCGTGCAAGGTGTGGAGGGCGGCGATAAGGACAAGACACTCTTCATCCAGTAGGAGTATGCGCCAAAGAGATTTATTCAGGGGTGATTACAGGTTATATAGGCTGGTAAGAAGGGCAGGGCTGGAAAAGAGGTGAAGTAGCCTTAAATGGCAATACTGAAGGGAGAGGGGCTAGGATTGGTTCTGAGAGGACGCAGGAGCCGTTGCAGCGGGCGGGAGTTGTTCTGGCCACGGTGCATGCGCGCTGGCGGTAGCAGGAGTTGCCTTGGCACAGGGGAGTGTGCGGGTAAGATAAGGAAGTGAGGAAAGGGCGTTTGGGAGAAAGGCGGTTTCCTCCGGCAAGCCTCCCCTGCCAGTGACATTTTGGGTGAGGAAAAGGGAGCTGCCTTGACCTCGCTCCCCAGGCTCGGGGGGGCTGCAGAGGGCACTAACGCCCGTACCCACTACCCTCCCCAGGGGGTGATATCAGGTCCCCTGGCCCAGGCCTGGTAAGTCGAGGTACAAGCTCAGTCACCCGCAAGGGGGTACACTAATTAAGCATCTAATATATTTTGATTGATTAGACCATGCCACCATTCAGAAGCCCTAGTAAACATAGTAAGTAGGTGTGGTTGTTTTCCCAGAAGGATTTGTCCTTTGGTAGTTAATTTGAATTGTGAAAGAAACATCTTCATACCAGACATGAACAGTGAAACCAATGTTACAAGACACGTTTCAAACTCTGCTCAAATAAAAGCCATACAACTGATTGCTTTTTAGGTAATTGTTTAGAATGAGCATTCTCTTACCTGTTGGTTAATAGTTCTGTGATTAGATAAAAGCAGGCTATGAACAATTTTATAGCAACCATTTTCTTGATTAGCAATAAAGAAAGAACTACAGGAACAAAAAATGAAAATAAATTTTTGAAAATCTCTAATATGGAAATCTTTTTAATCATGTATTTTCATAATTTCTGAAAGTAACCACTAGGAAGCATTTAATTCAGTTAAAATGAAAGGCTTTTTTATACACTCAATATTTATGACTTTCAAATGAGTTCTTTTCCCATGTTTTATTCTTATTCCAATCTAACTTGTATTTAATAGCAATCTAAACAAGTCTATTTCAAAAATAAATAAGGAATCATGAGAAAAAGATGGTGAATTAGATAAAACTTAAAATTGCTTTATAGGACAGACACAAAAACCTAGAAACAAACATACACTAATTTTAAAAGTAGAATACTCTGACTATATAAAATAAATCATAGATTATTATTATACACATGAAATACACACAGGGTACACATGAAAATACCCTAAACTAAACAAAATAAAAAGCAGTGAGAAGATGGCAGATTAGAGAGGACTCAGTGCATGATGGAAAACACATAAAATGTGTTTATAAAAAACAATTTTACATCAAGGATTCATTAGTATGTCACTGAAAACATGTTTTCCCACATATAATAGATACCAAGTGTTATAACAAGGTCCTTATACTTTACATTTTGGGGCACTATCTCCTAAAACCATCACAAAGTATTCACATTTTCAATCTTGCACTTCTGAGAAAACTACAGCAGAAAAATAAGATAAAGCAGTTCTACTGCCATAAAAAAAATTAAACTATCAACTGCCTCAAATCTCTTTCTGGGAAAGGTAGTGCATGTACCTATAAATAAAACACCAAAGAAATAAAAATTAATTTTGGTCACTGTAACTCCAGTAGCCAGTGGTTCGAACATTAGAAACATTTTGTTAGAAGAATTCTAATAAGCTGTTCCATCTAATAAATGGTATGTTGCTAGTTATTTCCCCAGAGTTAATATCTATTTTATAAAATTAATGTCACATAATAGCTTTGTGATAAAAATAGCTACATGACAAAAGTTAACAGTTATTAAAATGACTTACTTTCTTCCTTCTTGCTAATAATGGCAGGCAGGGTATAAATCTAAAAAAGAAAGGGTGTCAATCAATCAGTTATTTGCAGTTAATGACCTAGCACAAAAGGTTAGCAAGCTGATGTCTATACAGTGATACACAAAGAGCGTATTTTGCTTTCAAGGTACTATGATTTCTGCTTCCATAGCACTCTCTCTCCACCCTGTCACCCAGCCTACTTCCTGCAGTGAAGCCAACCCCGTCTCCTAGTCTCCCATCCTTGGTTGACCTGTCTGGTGCAGTTCTACCCCTTTCCTTCTGATGTCTGTGTCCTGTTCTCTCCCCCATATGACTTTGGTACACCTTCTTCAGGAAATATCCCATGGTGGATTTCCCCTGATTGTTCATCCTAAAATTATCTGCTTAGTGTTTTGGTCTCAGTCTGCACAGTCCTAACTTGTACTTGTTGAGATATCACATTGTCCTGTGTATACACTCAAGGTCAGGGCTTCTCAACGATTTGCGGCAAAGAGGCAAGTTTTTGTTCGTCTGTTGTTTAAGTGTGTCACTGACAGTTTTGTAAAAGGAAGTAAAACTGAAATATAAAACATAAAGAATAGATGAAAAGCCTGAATTTTTATCATTAAATTTAACAGATTTACAAAGACTTTGTCTAATTGCTATAATTTTCTAAAGGCTTAATCTAAATTTCCATACTCATCTTACTGTGGACTGGTAATAGAATTAGAGGAAGGACCAGCAGGTGTCCAGGGACCACATTTTCTTTAGCACTGTTGTCGGCACAAGTGCTTTGCCTTCTAAAGGAAGGTTCTCAAGGCTCAGGATGGTGCTTCCTATTTACTCTGTGTGTTGACACTCTACCCCTCTTGTCCAGAGTTCTTCACAAAGTAAACAGTGATCAATGATCTCTTCTCTTTACATAAGCCTCCATAATATTTGTAAGTATATTATCAAATCAATGTCAAAATTACTGTTAGAAAAATGGGAGTAGGGATAGAGAGATGATGTCAAGCCTAAGCAGTTTTATTTAAAACCGATCTAAATTAGAGAATCATTCTGCTCACAATGCACATGCAGGCCTTGCAATGCGTTGGCACTCAATAATTACTTACTGAATAAAATAATCTGTGCAGCCAAATTAATGTTATAAGTAATTTTTTAAAAGTAAGTTTAAGATTTTAAAGCAGTCTGTTAGTACCTGAGAAACAAATTAGAAATTTAGTGTTATGTGCCAATGAGCAAGACAACAATGGGAAAATGGATAACGTCTCCACTCCCTTAACTTGCTACTTTAATATTTTCAATTATGTTACACACACATGAAAAAAATTTCTGATATACTTTATAATTATTAGAACCAACAATAAAAGGTGAATTACAGGATGTGTCATATTCTTACCGGTTCCTTCCCATCCATGGCTTCGAGCCAGAGCTTCCTATTAGCTTCTGAGAAGGCTTGCAATGTGATGATCCCATGCCTAGTCAAAACAAATACTTCTTATAATTTTTATCCTGTAATATATTTAAAATTATATTTTATATTTAAAAAATCACTGTGGATACAATTAAAAAAATGTTTAACTCTATTGATGCAGGTGGTAAAATCATTAGTGTTTTAGGTACAGGATGGTCTGAAAGAGACTAGTTTCAAACTGTTTCTTCTGAAATGCCCAAAAAAAGAAGAAAAAGCTATACTCACAAAAGACCAAAACTATCTAAATATTCCACAAACTGAGAATGGTTAAGTATATGACACCATGTGATACAAACTAGTCACTGAAAACAACTATGATACTTACATAGCGTCAAAGTCTCATGCCACAACTACTTAATTATCAAAGAAACGCAGAAGTCAAAGCTTAAACTTTATCATGATCATGATATTAAAATAAATTCATTTAATAATAATGATCTCCCATGCACTCATTCTGAAATAGTTACTTGAAGATATACTAAACATGAGAGAAAAGAAAGGAAGGGAATTGGAGAAAGAAGGAAGGTAGGAGGGAGGGAAACAATCTAAGAAAAGAAAAAGATATGGAATCCTAGGAACAGTGGAATTAACCTAGTCACAGAGCATGCAGCCTAAAAATGAGAAATTAGAGGGCTATGCAAAGAGGAACACTGAGAAGAAAGTTTCATCATAAATACTGTATGACTGAAAACTTGGAACAACTTTAAAGTATAATAAAGGCATTTCTCTCTTTTCTTCTGTAAACAAGAAAACAGGTCATTAAAATGACAGGAAGAGGGAAACTGTAAATAAACAATGGAATAATGTGATCTTGGAAGATTTAAGCCAGTGCAACAATACAAATGGTAAAATTAATGACAATACTTCTGACTGTTTACCATGTGCCAGGCACTATGTCATAACTATATTTCCTACATTATCCCATTTACTTATTTGACAATGTGCCCCAAGTTTATATAACCAAAGTGTTAAAATAAGACAAGAAAAAGTACACATTAACATGTTGGTATTTGCCTATGTAGACATTCCAAAAGTCTTTACCTTATTAAAATAAGGAGCTTTCAGTATATATATAAGATATAAGATTGATATATGAAAAAGAAATCAATAGCCTTACTATACAGCAGTCTCAACCATCTAGAAAAAGATATTCTAATAATGGAAAGGATCCTATTCAAAATCACAATAAAAAGAAAGAATAAACCTCTAAAGCAACTCTAGTCAAAAATCCAAGAGGATATTTTTTAGGTGGGGGTTGGAGGGGGTGGAGAACTTAATAAGCAGATCCCAAAACCTGTAAGAACAAATTTTGGTTGCCAAAATAACAAACACAATTTTGAAGAAGCACAGGAATGGTGACCCAGCCCTATACTAGACAGTATGAAGCTACTGCGTACGTAAGCCATAGTATATAAGGTGGTATATAACAGTATACGCAGTATGCAACAGAACACACCGTACAGAAGTTCACATAGGCATTTGTGCACACATACACCTGATAAGCTAGAGTATTCAGAAGAGTATGGTAGCAATGCCGGAGGAGAAAAAGTGAACATGGAACCCAACACAGTGCAGGAAGCATGACTGCTTTTATTTTATTCCATTTGTACTGACACAATAAGGGTGTAGACTTAAATTATCCTACTGGATTATAAACTCAAATACACAACATTTATGTCTCTTGCAAAAATCCTATGGCTAAGAAGACTGCCCAGAACAGGGCTTTGCATACAGTAGGACACTTAAAAACACTACACTGAACCTTAGCTGGCTAAAGGAAGATTCTGGCATTCCCAGCTGTGACTGACTATTCCCTAGAGCTTCAAAAGCCTATCAAAAGTCTGACCCTCAAAGTCATGAAAAAGGCTATCAAGTTCCTTCATTGTGATGGGGACCTCAATTTCACTGTAAGCGCTTTCCCCTAATACAATCATTTTTATTGATTTTCCAAATTCTTCTTTAAATGATGCGACTTTTTCTGGCATTCTGTGTCTGATGAGATCTTAGAAAACATCATGCAATAAACATTTGTTGAATAAAGACTTGGAAGAAAGAAATAAACATGCAAATTACGTTTTTAAACAAGACTGAAAAACAAGCACTTATATATGCTGTTTCATATTTGTATCTAAGATAGAAATAAATTATATTAAATTATATAATATAAATGTATACTATAAATTTATATTGTATTATAAACATAAATTTATATTAAAAAATATAAACTAAAAAGAAGGGCTCAAACCTTTCAACTACTTCTATGTCAAAGCAGAATCGTTTGTCAATTGAATCTGTCTTTCGCCGGATACAAGATTTTAATTTAAACATTTCTGGTGAGCTAGTAACAAGGCCATTCTGAAACAAGAAGGGCAAAAAATTATTAACATGTTGACAAAATGAATTAGAATATAATATACACACAATCTAAAATTGCTGGATTAGCTTATGAATAGAGTTCATAATCATCCCAAAGTCCTATAAATGCAAAAAATTTTTCATAACATTAGCTGCCCTGATATACCAAACCATTTACTGATAAATTTATCAAATATACATACTTTCTTCAAAGAATTTTATGACATGCCTTTGTTTAGTACCCTTCTACATGCTTGCTTACGGTAAATTATACTACAACGAACACTCTCATAAGACTTTATTTTTAGACAGGTGTGCAATTAGAATTACTGAAATGTCACTTTTGGATATACAGAATGCTAATTAGGATATAACATTAAATAAAAATTCCCTTGATTGCTAAAAGATTATTAGTGTATGGGTGTACGTGTGTGCGTATTAGAGCATTTTAATATTAAAGGATAGCTGGCTCAAAGTCTCAAGAGTGCTTCCCAAATAAAAACGTTCTAATGTATGCTTGCTGTAATGCTACAGGAGGTGGTAACCACCTGCTACTCTGCATTCTTTGGACAGGATCCAAGATAGGCCCAATTCATAGGAATTCTCTTCTATAACTATGAATAGATTTTAAGACAACCATTTTACCCAATGTCAGTACCTGGTTAATTTTATCTTTGGTTGCAAATTTCAGAGAATCATTAAAAAACCTTGGCTTGATCTACTTACAGTATTAGCTCACTGACTGTCACCTAAGCTGACTTTCTGGCAATATCTTTTATTATGAACCCTAGCCTAGAAACCAGGTTTGTTTATAGCACTTAATAGCTTCTCGTGGTGTTAGCAATCTAAGGTTTCTTTTTCTCTGGTATGTTTGCCTTTATTTGGTGTCTTTCTGTTTGAATTATTAGTCTCTAATGAATGCCCATGCACAATAGGTTTTAGCTCATGTATTTGATCAAGTGTCTAAGTTAGATCAACATTTACCTCTGCCATGATCTATGCCAAAAGTTAGCTGGGTGAGTCACTTACTTTGTACAGTTTTTATTTCCAAATCTGTTAAAAGAAGGCTGGATTAAATAAAGTTTAGGATAATTCCCAGCTCTAAGATTCTTAGAGATGGCTCTAATTATCTAATATCTTAAGTTCCATCATTTGCCATATTCCTATCTTGACACACAAAAAGATTATATACTACACGCAATAGAGGTTGGTCTCTGCAGCACTTCCTCAAATAAAGTACACAGTGTTCCATACTGTTCACTAGCCATGTGAGACATACAGTGGCCAATTTAATTTTGGAGTAAATGAGCATTGATGAGTCTCTTCTGAGAAACCATGTTGGCGAGCATTTCAGTAAACAGCACCCAGCACCTGAGAAAAGGAAGTGGTCTGCAGGGATAAATGCAGCCGCCCACAGAGGCCACCTGGAGGGAAATGCAGAATCCTTGGGTCTGGTCCAGCACCGACAGTTCCCTCCTAGGCTGCTAGCCAACCAACAGCACAGGAAAAGCAACATCTGTGGTGTGAGATGACGCTCCAGAACTCTACCGAAGGAGCCACAGGCCAACATTTAACTCAACCAGTCACAGGCGACTTATGGCCAAGTTAAAGGAAAACCCTGGTCACTCTTTTTTAAGTCATTATGGTCAGTCAAGTGAGAGGAGACAGTTTTGATATTTCAGTTAATAAAAACTGTGTGCATTTTATTAAAAAAGCAAGCAGACATGATTTTTTGTTTTACTTCTATTACTTAAATCTGTAAAAGTTTAAAAAACCTACTCACCATTTTCCCACTGGATTTCATTTCCGAAACACTCATTGTAAATGTTTTACTTCCCTTATCATATGTACAATAATGTTTAATCCATGTAAAACCAAGTGGTCCTAGAGTAAGAAACAAAACCTTTCAGTTTGTACTAATAGATGATTTGTATCTAAGTTTGTACATTTTCAATGCTAAGATACACAACTAATTGAGTATCTCCATATACCATGCAAGTTTAGACCATTTACTGTGAGCAAGGGAGGCCATTACAGAGGGGGAGTGATGTAGCATAAAGGGTGTCTCAGAATCAAACAACCTGGCTTTACACTTTGTAAATACAAGTTACTTAGATCTGACCTTCAGTTATTCCACCTGTGAAAGTTATATACTAACATTTGATAGAGGAGGGAAAATGAGAAATAATATATGTTCAATGTCTAGAATAGAAGTAGCAATAGTAGCTTTTCTCCTTCTCTGCTCCACTCCAGAGCAAAGCCTTCCAGATATTCAGGCCCAAAAATCCGGAGTTTACCTTGACTCATGTCTTTCTCTCTCACCTCCCAATCAATCCATCACCAAATTCTGATGGCTCTACAAGGTACGGCCAGAATCCAATCACTTCTCATCACCTGCACTGCTACCACCCTGGTTTAAGCCTGGGTTATTCTAACTGGTCTACCCTAGACTCCTATATTCAACAATGCCAAAAATTTTAATCACTGCCTGATTACAAGTTAGGTCATTTTGCTTTGTTTAAAACCCTCGAGTGGCTTCCCAGCCCACTCTAGCTAAAAATTGAAAAGCCTGTAGTAATCCACAAGGCCCTACATGACCTGACCTGTCATTAGCCTTCTCACCTCACATCCTACTGCTCTCTGTCTCGCTCGCTCCATTCAAGCAACCTGGGTCCCCTCATTGGTCCCTGAACACACTGACTGACCGCACTCCTATCTCTAGGCATTTGCACTTGCCACTCCATCAGCCTAAACTGCTCTCCCTCCAGATAACTTCATGACTTGCACTCTCATCTGCTTCTGGTCTTTTCTTAAATGTCACCTTTATAGTCAGGACATTCCTGGGGAGACATCTCACATCTCAACACCTCTTACCTTGGTATTTCTTATATTTCCTTCATTCTTTCCTTTCTTCTCAGAAGTTATCACTGTCTAAAATATGGTAAACCTTACTAATTTATCCTGTTTACTGTCAGTCTCTATCACTAGACACTAATATTCCATGACAGCAGAAATATATGATGTTTTGCTGATAGGCATATTCTTACTCATTAGATCAGGGTCTGATATATAGTTGACCCACAATAAATACTGAAAAAATGAATCACTGATCTTGCTCTTATAGTTTACTGATCTTGGAGTTATTTCCTCTTACCACTAATCTGAAAAAAATTAATTCAAATTATTCCTTAGAGTGAAAATAATTGCCACTTTTTATATTTAAAGAAATTTGAATAGGTACAATGTTCCTTTTCTCTCTTTTTGCCCAGTCTGCATGCTATTGTCTATTATTCTCCCTAAGGAATTTGATGTTGCTACAGTAGTGGATAGGGATGCATCGTTAGTTCAGTTTATCCATGTTCAAGGTGGAAGACCTTCAGTGCTACCACAGGAAAGCCAATATCGTGCATTCAGATGCCGCAGTGGGTTGAAAATGAAGCTTGTTTTCTATATAGCTTCTCCATCAAGGGTGCCAGGCAGGGGCTCAGTGCCTCAGTGCCTGGATTATTTGAACAACAGTGACATACAATATTATTGGTGGCTAGATTTCTGAACCATATGTTTGAAAGCAAGGAAATGAAATAGTAAAATGCACCATTAGAGAAAAATATTTCATGATCCATTTGAATTTTTTTCCTTTAGTAACTGTGCCCTTGGTGTCAAGTTTAACTTTAATACTTAAGTCACTTCAGATTTTAAAAGTACAGGGTGTAGCCATCTACTCTGAAATCACAGAGGATTATTACAATTAACTTCAATTCCGTTTTGGGACCATTCCACACTATAATACTTAACAACACATGTTGATAATTTTGCTACATGTGGTAAAAAAATATTTAAAAGCTTAGAGCTACTCAGTGTAAAATGACTGCATGGAATTCCTCATAGCGACTGTACTACTTAGGAAGTGATTTATGAAGCAATATTAGTTATAATTTTTAAATAAAGCTGCTACAATGTTTTGATGACATTTTAGACCTAAGACTTTTTTCTTCTAAGAATTTTGCCTTCATCTTAAGTTCAGAACCTCAACCATTTCATCTTCAAGTTTACTGTACACACATGCTGCTTTCTTTATAGTTGCCTGGCATTAGGCCAGGGCAGATGTTCTTATTCAAGCAATTCTTAAGTCCCTAAAAAAGTCTGGGGAAATAAAAATGTATTACAGCTGTAAAGTTGCAAAATAAAAGAGATTTCATTATCTTACCAGAATCATGTGAGGTTGCTGAGATTAGAGGGGTAGAAGGCAATTAACAGTAGGTGGACACCTACTAAGTTGAGACTTTTTAATCTAAGAGCCTTTTAAGTCAGATGTTATAAACCTGCATTTTATATGTAAGAAAATTGAGCCTAAAAGCCACAGATGGCACTAGATTCTTCATGAATACAGCATGTAATTGGAGTTGTTTATTTAGAGGAATGATATTCTCAGGGTTCTTTTGGGAACTGACATAAATGTAAAGTGAACAGAATGAGCACAGTATTATTATTTTTTAACATCACCACTAATACTATAGACATTTTACATACATTATCTCTGGTTCTTTCAACATTATTGGGACATAGGTGTACCTATCCTCCTTTTATAAATGAAGAGCCTGTGCTCAGAGAATTGTTTGCCCAGAGACACCAAGTTTACAAGTGGCAGGCATTGAATTCCAATTCAATTCTGTTTGACTCTGGAATCCATAAGCTTCTTAGTTCAAATGAAGTCTCTTAGAAGACTAGTTAAAGCCTGGAGCTGGTTAACATAAACACCATATATCCCAATAAAGTGGGGATCTCTGTCCAACCTACAATGATCTGCTACTACTCCATCACATTCATTTCCATTTACATCACTAGATTTACAGCCCTGATATTTACAACCATCGCTGGATGCTTACTGCCTTCAACTACAGAATGAACATCCTGAAGACATATTCTTTATCTCATTTCTGTTCACCACAAAACTTATTCATCCAGCGATAGCAAGTGCACAATCAATATATCTTAGTGAAATGATTAGATTTGCTTATTATAAATGCCTCCAAAATGCAAAGTTGAAAGGGAAGTTGAATATTTGTCCCTCACATAAAACCACATACAAAAAATTTCAAAAGCATATATATTCATTCATTTTCGTATTTAAATCCCTAGGCAATGGGAAGGGATGAAGGGTGAGAAAGGACAGGAGGGAGGGATCACTATGGGGCATAAGAAAACTTTGGGAGGTGAGGGATACATTCATTATGTTGTCTTGGCTTCATGGGTGTATACCATGGTGAAACATCAAATTGTACAGTTTAAATATGTGCACTCCATTGTAACTAAATTATACCTCAATAAAGCTGTAAAAATAATATAGAGAAATACAGAGCAGAACTAGCTAGAACTTGCGGGGGGAAGGCAATATCAAAAGAAAGATAGAGGGGATGTCCAACTGTGACAGTCTCTAATGACATGCTCTGGCTAAGAGGCCATCACTGGGGGCAGGGGTGTATAACCAAATAAGCATTGAGAAGGATGTTCTGGAAGCTCTGTAGAGGACAGGATGGCGTGGGGACAAGCCTAGAGGCTGAGATAACAGTCAGGAGGCACAGCAAAGGTCTGCTCTAGGCTAAGACACTGGAGATGGAGGGAAGGTACGGATTCAAAGGATACCAAGAAAACAGAAAGGACAGACTTGGCCCCATGCTAGAGAGACCCCAGAGCTAAGGATTTATCTCGTTTTCTAGCCTAAAACATAGGTAATACCACTAAGAGAGGAAGGAAACCTGGGAGGAAAGGCCAGGACCACAAAGGGCTTTATGGTTAGTTCAGACTGAGTCAGAGGCAAAGTCAGGTATCTTAGAATAAAAGATACCAACATCAGGTGAGTGCAAAAAACATTGCACTAAGCCCATGCAGATCCTGATTTGTTAAGGGCCTTGTTCCAAAAGCGCGCTTACAGATTGACTGCCCTAAATGTCCAACAGCTGGGGAATAGATAAGCAAGCCATGACACCTCCAATAAATGGACCATCAAGTTATGATTAAGAATTAACTATCTGAAGATTACATACAAAAAAAAATTGCTAGATACTACAGAGCATTTTTGTTTAGAACAAAATATTGTATGCATACAAGGATTTCAGCAACTGTGTAACACTTGGAAAAGAACTCAGAAATAAAATATTGTTTTCACAACGAATAAAATATTGTTTTGACAATGAATAAAAAATCCTTAGACAAGAGACTAGACATCCTCTATACTTGCATGTTTAAACAGCAAATTTTCCGGTTTAGCAAAATCACATCCTTTATACATGTAAGATGTGAAGTGTTCCCAATTTACACCTACATGAAGGCTCTCAAACTTGAAATAATTATTCAAAACTTTCCTTAGAGTTAGAAGTCAAATCCATTATAGCCCATACACGATTACTGAATTGAGCTTTTCTCATGAAATGAGGGTGAAAACTAACTATTATGCTCTTAATTATGGAGTAGCTGGGGAGGTCATTAGATTTATCATGTGAGGATCAGAAAACTGCAGACTGGCCAGGAAGCTAATTATGAGAGAGAAAACCCTGGAACTCAGATCTCTCAGGCCAGTGTTTCTTTACTATCTAGTGGTGTAATAATAAAGAAATGTTTGCCAAGTTTCTTGGATAAAATCACTGTTTTCTTTTATACCAAATGGGCATCCCCTGGGCATGTCAAATATAAAACATGTTGGTGTTTTATGGACCATGTTGTATGAATGCCAAAAGCCTCTCACAGCCAATCCATTATCTCTGGATTCCCCATCCCAAATCCTTTAATTAAAATATCTTAACAATCAAAACAACTTCATTATACTATGGTCAACTCACATGGAGTTTAGAGTAGCACTATTCCGTGTGGTTTGCGAACCAGTCTCAACATGCGAAAGAAGTATAACGTGTAAGAGTAAGCATTTCAAAACTAGTATAGATATTTGACTCTGCTGCAAAATCCAAGTACATGGCTTTGTATTTTACCAACATACTAGTCCATGAAGGATTAGAAATAAAAAAACTGTTCCTTTATCACAGATAGTTTGGGAAACAGTGCTTTAGTTCATAGCTGGATTGATAAGATTTAGTCAAAATAGTCAAACTGGTGGTGCCTGGTGACAAGTAACAAGCAGAATGGACTCTACTTAATAAAAATGGCTTCTAATTAATTTTTGTGAGAAAAATTTCTTAGTGTGAGACAATTATAATAGTGCTCTACTGGTTCTGATAGTTATTTCCTAATCTCAGGAAGTAAAGAGTGCCAAATTGACATTACATAATTGCCAATTTTACACCTTA
This sequence comes from Choloepus didactylus, assembly GCF_015220235.1. Classification (NCBI taxonomy): domain Eukaryota; kingdom Metazoa; phylum Chordata; class Mammalia; order Pilosa; family Megalonychidae; genus Choloepus; species Choloepus didactylus. The sequence continues at coordinate 116,416,028 of NC_051312.1, read as the reverse complement.
AAACTGATGGAGCCTAGAATTAAATGAAATGCTGCTCTTATTATGATAGTTACCAGGATGATTCATCTTGATGAAGGCTTTCATTTTCAAGTTTCCATGAAACTTTAAGATTAGGTATCACAAGTAAATTCTAAAACTAAACTCATGTTACTGTATTATCACTGATGTCTGTAAGTTCCTATTTCAACAAAATACCAACTTTGAGATCCGAAGCTTTCCTTAGAGTTATAAGTCAAATCCATTATAGCCCATACATGATTACCGAATTGAGCTTTTCTCATGAAATGAGGGTGAAAACTAACTATTATGCTCTTAATTATGGAGTAGCTGGGGAGGTCATTAGATTTATCATGTGAGGATCAGAAAACTGCAGAAAAAATTTCCTCACTTTAGTGGTGGTAGAAGGAGAGTACAGTAAATATGACAAGGAATTTCCTACTTAAAGGAAGGAAGCTATAACATCTCCTGGAAAAATAATGGGAAATCCTAAGTGACATCATGTCTTGACTCACGTTTCTCCTGGACATAAAGGTAGCCCTCCATCGTCCACTGGCTGGGAGGTCTGTAGTCTTGATTGGCAGATTTCATCCTTTGCATCAAACGCTCTACCTCTTGGCGAGTACTTTCAAAATTATTCCTTGTCTGAAGTAAACAGGAAAAAAAAAACTTAGGAACCTCCAGGCTAAAGTATCAAAACTGCAAATGGTACAAAGTGTAACCTTGAATCTTTGGCCTCATCATTACATCCACAACACTGCAAGGTGACCTCCTAACAGTCTGATTTTGAATTGTTTTAGTGAAAACTCCTCTGAATGAGTTTCTCCATATTTCTTTCTTTCTTTCTGAGTGTGTGCGTGTGTGTGTGCGCGCGCGCACGCGTGACTTATTTCCCCTTTCCCTCTCTAACATTACCCAGGGGGCAGACCAGAGCATTTAAAAATATTGTTATATTTTTAGAGTTTTGTATCTCCTAATACCTAAAGTAAAAAGCAGATACATAGGGACTTAAATTTCATTTGCAGGGAAAAACAAATTAAATTCACATACTTTTGAAATATGTGGAACTTAAAAAATCAGAGATGCTCAACAAGAAAAAAGTTCCTCAGCTCTGTCCAAATATTTCTAAAAATCCTAACATAGTTATTAATATAAATTAATCCATAAAAGTTAATAGGTTTCTAAGGTCTAATTCCTTCTGTTCCAGGAAATAGTTTACTTATTTTACAGCATATTTAGTTAAGTTATAGACAGCATCAGATTGTACTTCTCTATGAAAACCTCTTTTGCATTCTGGCAGCATTATCTCAATAATATGTGTTTGAAACATAACTATTACAATCACCTAACTCCAAGATCTTCTTATGCCCTATATTAAGCAAAAGAACTCAATCTCAGAGATTAGAACATTTTTCTGAATTTTCAGTTTTGCTATTTTTTTAATATAAGATTCCAAATTTTCTCCAGTTCCTTATTCCCCTCTTGTCCTCAAATCCAAGGAATATTGACAAAATTGCACTTAATATGATAATAAAACCATCAAAATGCTTTAGCTTTATAATTCCCCTTTTAATACTTACTGAAAAAGTTTAAGTACATTGCATACTGAAAAGCAATTAGATTTGAAATAAATTCTGTGAGAAAATTTAGGTTAAATAAAAAGTTAAACCTCAAAATAAAAGTAGATTGAATCTAATTACATATTTCTCACAGGACACTCCAACTCTTTAATCAGCTATGTACTAGACATCTCTGCAGTGGCAAGAATCACATAAGCAGAGTAATACAAGCTTTTTATAGGAAATTAAGTGAAAGCATCCCAAATTACTTTGGCTACAGAGTACTAGAAACTGGGGTTTGAAAAAGAAATTTTCAATTATAGAAAATTATTACGCATTAAGAGTTCACTATTTTACAGATTTGATAATGCAGAGATGGTTGCCTAAAGTTGTTTTTTTAAGTGGTGAGGTAGCATTTGAAAATCAGAATTTGTAGAAAACTTTACAATCCAAGATTAAAAGAATTCATTAGACAATTTCACAAGATAAACTCTGATAGAAATAGATAGGCTGTTTGTAGGATTTCTCGTGTATGCTTTAAAGGTATCTCCAAATAGCTTCTTCAAACCCACATTCAAATTTATTATTTGAATATAATAAATATTAGATAATAAAACTTTAGAGGGATAGAACTTATAATGCTAAAGTACAAGTCCTTCTTTTCACAAACACATCATTGACGCCCTCTCAGGAAATAAGGTTTGTGCAAAGTCACCCAGTTAAGTAAATGGGAACACTGGATGAAACAAAACAATTTCAAACTTTCAAGTGTTTTCCCCTCAGTAATATTTATTTTTATAAAATTCATTAATATAAATTTTTCTAACACTATAATAGCTTTTTTCCTGATATATTATCAACCAGGAGCTTGAAAAATCTTTTAAAATAAAGTCTAAGTGGCTTTTCTAAATTGGTTGAATTAGTGAAGTTTTCCTATACTTAGACAAGTTTTTGAAAGATTCTAGATATGACTGCATTGTGTCATCCTCTGATCATCAGATCCACCGAGGAGAGGCAGTGAGAACAGGTTTAGTCTTACATTCTGCAAGTTGAACTGCAGCTGCTGCTTATATGGTGCAAATTCCTGGGCAAGTTCATATCCCTCATGGTAAAAAGTAAATAAGCCCTGAAGAAACGACAAAAGCTGCAAAACAAAGAGATAAAAAAAATTATACCTCATTCCATTTCCTCAAACTGATAAATTTCCAGTCTCTTTGTTAGGCAAAACAGTTACTAGACTTGTGGATACTAAACAGAAACCATTAGGGTTAATTTTTACTTTCTTTTTGAGAGACATTTAATTTTTAATCTGATCATGCATAGTTGTGATAACTCCTTTACTATTTAAATACATTAAAAAAATATCCAGGAGAGACCACTAGGGGGGAGAAAAAGCCAAAGTGACATAGGTAGGTCACACCCACAAAAAGCTTATAATCAAAACAAGGAGATAAAACACATGCAAATGTAAGGAAGACTAAAGCAGAAAATCACAGATAAAGTACTAATAATCTACCTGGATGAAATTATGAAAGGAATCACTAGGTGGCAGTACTGATTTGAGTTTTGAACAGACAACATTTGGGCAACTAGTGGGAAGAACTCAGAACAGGTGAGCAAAAGTGTAGAGCTGGATAGCACAGATCTTTCATGAGAGTTGGAGGAAAATCTTTTTTAAACAAGAGAAAAGTCTGTGATCCTAGACTTCCAATCCCAAATTCATGTGTGCTTATTTACTATATCTTTTTCAAAAAGTAAGACTGGCTCTCCAAGGAATTACAGGGTATAGTTGTTTATAAGGAATGTTATATTTTAAAAATAATTGATTTAAATTTTTTCATTTAATTCACTGAGAATTCTTCCCGTGCTTTGTTCACTAATTTGATCTCTCCCATAACCTCCTTCTATACTAAAGTTAAAGAATATTTTCAGGAAGTGGCATAATATGCCTGTAATCCATTATTATAAAAAAATAAGAAAGAAACACAATTTGAAACTGTTTTCATATACGAATAGCATCCTGCCACTTTTGCTGTCTGGGGAAGCAGGGAAAATATTCTAATAAACATCAACTGGTATACCTGTTATGATTTCCAACAGGTAAGCGATAATAACCTACACTTTTCTTCCTTTAGAATTTCAACTATTTAAAAAGTTATGTTCATTTCAGAAAGCATATACTATGAAATCATTTTATTTTGTTATGTTCTTATATTTCAAGGACTTTGTTGTCTTGTTCAACTGTTCCCATTAATAGTCTACCAAAATGTATCCTTTGCCTATCTTAGTTATTTTACATTGTCAATTTTATAGCAAATCATAATTATAATAAAAACTAAATACACTGTCCCTTACTAAAAGGATGCTACAATTTATTTCTCAAATTATCCAATAAAACACATAATCTGCCAAATGTACATATTATAACCTAAGTAAATAAAAATGTAGCTTAAAAATAGGATTAAACAATACTTTTAAGTTTTAGATAGGTAGATTTAGTGTTTTTCAGAAATAAAATAAGAATCTACTTTTGAAGTACATAAACTTTTAGTAACACATACTTTTGAAATATACATTAGTCTTTTAAATATCTCCAAATAATTTATGAAGTTGTTAGAGGAAATACTGTTTAATGTTTTGCTTTCTACAATTATTCCACAAATTGTTTTATGATCGAAATGGATGCCATACAAGGGAGATGGTATTCTAGTATCCTCATAAGTAGAAAGGATTTAATTTTACTTGTAAAGAAGATACATCGTGAATATCTGTTATAAATCTTCCTATAAGACTCCCATTTTCCTGAGACCATCTTTTCTAATACCGACTCTTCAGAATATGGAAAAGAGGCAAAGAACACCAATGTGTTGAAAACAGGAAGCAAGCCATTCAGAAGAATACTAGAAAATTGCTAAAAATTCTAACTAATTATCATTTGCAATTCTTTGTTCACTGAGTTTTTTTTAAATCATCTTTTTTATTGTAGAATATAACATATATACACAGAAGTGATAACTTTCCAACTATAATTCAACAAGTAGTTAGCAAATTTCAAAGAATGTTATGGGTTACAGTTACAGTTTTAGTTATTTCCTTATTGTGAAATATAACACATAGCATATACAAAAAGAAAGTATCTTTCAAAGCATGATTTAACAAGTAGTTATATAGGAAATTTCCAAAAGTGTTATGAGTTGTTACTGCACCATAGTTTCGATTATTTCCTTAATGTGAAATATAACATATATACCACTGCCTTCTGGCCTGCATGGTGGCCACTGAGTAGTCAGTACTTAGTCTTATATTGTTTCCCTTGTATGTGCTGAATTGCTTCTCTGTTGCTGCTTTCAGAAATTTCTTCTTCTCTCCAGTATTTGACAGTCTAATCAGTATTTGTCTCAGAGAAGGTTTATTTGGATTTATTCTGTTTGGAGTTTGCCGAGCATCTTTGATTTCCATATTTATGTCATTTAGACGGGTTAGGAAGTGTTCCCCAACTATGTCTTCAAACACTCTTCCCAGCCCTTTACCCTTCTCTTCTTCTGGGACACCAATAATTCTTATATTTGTTTGCTTCATGTTGCCCACCATTTCTCTGAGATCCATTTCACATTTTTAAAATTTTTTTCACCATTTGTTCTTTTGTGCATTCGCATTTGATTACCCTGTCTTCTAGATCCCCTATTCTTTCTTCTACCTCTTCAAATCTGCTGTTGTGTTTCTCTAGTATATTGCTAATTTGATCCACAGTGTCTTTTATTTCCATCAGGTCTGCTAGTTTTTATTTACTCTTTCAAATTCTTCTTTATGCTTTTCTAGAGTCTTCTTGATTTCCTTTATGTCTTTAGCCATCTCGTTGAAGTTGTTTTGGAGATTTGTTTGTACTTCTTTAATTAATTGCTCCAAATTTTGTGTCTCTTCCAGCTTTTTAATTTGTTTGGCTTGTTCATATCTTTTAGATTCTTCAAGTGCTTTGTGATTTTCTTTTGGTTTGGAGGCATTTGCTTGCCATGGTAAGATTATTTTGGGAAATGCAAGACTATTTGTGCTTTCATATATAATTTGGGAGAGCTACAGCTTGCTGGAGTGCAGTTTCCCTATCCTACCAGCAGGTGGTAGTCTCAAGTCAGTCTTCCTCGAACTTCTCCTGGGCACTGGGCAAGAGTCCAAACCAGGTGGGGAACCAATCAGTGCACTGGTTCTCCATGTGCACCGGGGACTGCCTGCCTGGGGACTGCAATGGGGGCCCTGAGCAGTTAGGGCACTGCAGAGGGAACGTGCCCCATTCCCTGCCTGCCATGTGCCCGCAAGTCTCTGGGGTGTGGGAGGGGCTCCTGATTGCCAGTATGGTGCCCCCTCCTTTCCCCCACCTCTCCCTGGTGCACGCCCCAACCCCCACCCTGAACTTCCATGGGAGGAGAGCAAATGCTACCTCCCGGGTTCCTTCACGGGAGCTCCCGGCTGTATGGCTGTGGAGGATCATCTCCCCTGCTCACCACCAAGGTAGGTACATGGGGAGTGGACAGCCGCTGCCTACTCCCTTGCCCAGAGGTGGTCTCACTGCTGCCAGGGGGCGGTCCTGACCAGAACAAACTCATCCCATTCCTCGAGGTGCCGTCTCTCTTGCGTTTTTGTCGGTGTCCCCTCTGTGTACTGTGGGAGGCCCTCTATGGTCAGTCACACCCCAAAACCACGGTCCTGGGCATCCTCTGGCCCCTCTCTAGTTACTTTCACAGAGGAGAAGCCCATCCACCTCACCTACTCAACCATCTTCCTGAAAAGTCCCACACTGTTTTTATATGTTTGAATTATTACAGCATGGCTTGATGCTCCAGACCTAAATCAAAACATCAGACAACTGGAGAAGATGAAAGGTGCTCTTTCTACCAACTCTTCAACACCCTTAAGGCACCACTTCTCACACCAAGCCTCTTAATCATACTTTCAGATCCACTGAACTGCATGTGGATCCCTTAACTAAAACTATCTTATGGAAGTGTTTCAACATGGGCTTCAGTAAACCAACATTTTCCACTGAATGATGCTTTTTAAATTCTTAATACTGGCTAAAATAACTAAGATTGTGAAATCTTCATTATTCCAATTACATACTCAGCATTTCATACACAGCAACTGCAGTCAAGACAAAAATAAATCCATTGGCATCTTCCAGCAGAGCATGTATGAAAGAACTGCCCATAGATGGCAGCAAAGTTACACTTTTTTTAGGTTTTAATCTAGACTGGTTTATTTTACCCTCAACAAATTTCATGATGCTGTACCAAGGGAACTTAATGGGACAGGCTGAAAAATGTTAAGAGTTTTGGGGAAGACTGCCTGTCCCAGCCTACCTTAAAGCAAGCCTGACACTGATATTCAAAAACAACAACAGCAGCAACTACTACTACAAACTACCAGAGAGATCAAGTTTTAGTTAATTAAGAAAGTGACTACCATCATCAGGAAACATTAATACAGACTTTATCATTCCCAAGGACTTCAGGATCAAATTACAACCTGTTACTTCAAATAAACTGGACTAATGTAAAACTGATACAGTGATCTCCATGTGAGGTGAGGCAGGGATTCAAGGAACCTCAAGAGTCACTGGCAACCAGCACCAGAAGGTTACAGACTTTAGGGAGAAAGCATTGCCTCACTGATGCCTCAATTTTGGACTTCTATAGCCACAAAACCATTTTCTGAATTTTCCACTGTAAATGTGATCAAAAATAATTTAGGGCACACAAAAGCTGTCAGCAACCAGCAAGAACTGGCAGAAACATCTTTCCGAAAGCTCCAGATAACAGTTAAAGGACTGCAGTAACAGGGCAAGTGCCGAAGCAAGAAAAAGAACACTTAAAAGTGGCGGGATCTCTGGTGACCTGGACAGCTTCTCCACCACCCCTCACTGACTTGGGGTGGAGCCAGCCCATGCTCCCAGTGCGGACCCCTGGTCCAGTTACAGAGAAACCCCTGTGCACATCCTGGGAGCATATATGCCTGGTCCAATCTTTCTGATGGTGGCCTCAGGGTCTTACTGTCCACAAACCTGCTATGCGTGTGGAAGGTGGCTCACCAAACTCTCCTACAGAATGCTGTGGGAAAGTAGTGAAATCATGCTGCCTTGTAGGACATAAAGTGCAGTCATGGACCGTGAGCAAACTGTTTCCTAGGGAAGGGGCGACATTTAGAACCATGTAACAGAGGAATTCCTAGGGCCACATATGCATGCCCAAGACAAGATGCATAAGCAGAAAAGATCACGGAGGCACTTACACTTTGGCTTGGCACTATTCTGTAAACTTATTGTATCGATAAGCCCTAAAGGCGAGCACTCACACAAGTCAAGCCACAAAGACTGAGAAAAGTGTTTCATTCATTCATTCATTCATTCATTCATTGGTTAGCTCTTGACATTCAAGGAAAACTCTATGATAACACTAGCTGGATATAAGCTGAAGGAACAGATGCCTCAGTCTAAATTCTAGCAACAACACATTAAATATCAGAATGTCCAGATTTCAACAAAAGGTTACAAAACATACAAAGACATAGGAAGCGATGGCCCAGGCAAAAGGAAAAGACTGAAGCATTAGAAACCATCAATGAGAGGACCAGACCTGGGCCATATCAGATGATGACTTTAAATAAATGGTCCCAAATATGCGCAAAGAGCTAAAGGAAAACATGGACCAAAAGATAAAGGAAATCAGGAAAACAACAGACAGCCACGCAATGAACAAATAGGATAAACCTAAATAGACCTACACAGTTTCATATTGAAATCAAACTGATGAAGGCCAAAGATAAAGAGAAAATTCTGAAAGTCGCAAGGGAAAAACAACATGTCACATACAAGGGAGCTTCCATAAGATTAAGTGCTGATTTCTCATTAAAATCCACGGAGGCAAGAAGTCAGTGCTGAAAGGAAAACACTGCCAACTACAAATTCTGTATCTGGCAAAACTGTCTTTCAAAAATTAGAAACAGCTTAAGACACTACCACAGAAACAAAAGCTGATGTAGTTTATCACCACTAGACTGGTCCTACAAGAGATACTAAAGAGAGTACTGCTGGTTGAGAGGAAAAGATAAGAGACAGATCAAAGCTGCATGAAGAAATAAAGATCTCCAGTGAGGGTAACAACATGGGTAAATACAAATGCGAGTACCGTGGTATTTCTGGTTTGTAACAGCACATTTTATTTCCTAAAGGATCTAAAAGGCAAAGCATAAAATATAATGATAAATCATTGAGTCTGCACTCATTATGTACATAAACATGTAATTTGTGGCAAGAGCTACATAAAGGTGAAGGGAGGGAGGGATAAAGGAAAATTTTTTGTATACACTGTTAAAGTTAAGTTGCTATCAAGGCAAACAAGATTGTTACAGATTTAGGATGTTAAATTTAACTACAAAAAATTTTGGAGAATATGTAACCACATGGAGACAGAAATTAAAGTACATATTGCCAGGGGTGCCAGGCAAGAGGAATGGAGAGGTAATGCATAATGGATGTAGAATTTCTGTTTGAGGAAGTGTAAGAGTTTTAGTAATGGATGGTGGTGAGGCTACTACAGTATTGTGAATGATTAATCCCATGATTGGTAGGCTTCAGAGTGGCTGAAATGGGAAAGTTTATGTTACACATATGTTCCCACAATTCAAAAAAAATAAAAGAAAGAGCAACTGAAGAGATAACAGCAATTAAATGCAGTACATGATCCTGGATGGGATCTAGCAAAAGAGGGAGAAAGGCTCAAGGGGCATTTTGAGGGACCTATGAAAAAATTGGAAAATAGACTGTAAGCTTTATATCAATGATAAGTTTCTTGTACTTGATAATTGCACTTGAGGTGATTACATAAGTGAATATCCTTGTTCTTAGGAAATGTACATGGCTATATTAAGTGTTCAAGGAACATGATGTATACAACCTACACAAACAAACGGGACTGCTAAATTAGATACACAGATTAGATGGAGAAGGAAGGAAGGAAGGAAGGCAGGAAGGAAGGCAGGAAGGAAGGGAGGGAGGGTTATTTTGGCAAAATGTTAAAATTGGTAGATCTGCGTATCTGTAGGGGTGGGATACAGATATGCTGGAATTCTCAATATGGGTTTTGTATTATTTTTGTAAATGTCCTGTAAGTTTTAAAGTATTTCAAAATAAAAAGTTTAAAAATGAAGAAAAAAATTTGATACTGCATTCACAGATAAATAATATTTCAAATGACACATGATTTTTGACCCTTACAAGTCAGCAAAGGAAACAAATATTGATAATTCACCAACCTTTTAATCACCTGACAATTAAGTGAAGTATAGATGTGACACTTGCCACTGTTTCATGCCTTAAAGCCACCCCCATTACTAGGGACAAAGTGGATAGCAGAGAAAAGAGAAAATCAAAGGGGTTAGTAGTGGCATGGGGTGAGGGAAAGAACTTCAAAGCAGTAGATACAATGATTTCAGATGACTGCTGCCCAAACTGAGCAAAACCACCAGTGTGTACATGCTCTCCTAACGATGTGATTCATTCCTATGAGCTTGGCCTCTTTTGTAAAGTGACAACACTCAATTATTACAATTAATTACTTTCTTTATCTTCATAAAATTCCCTAACTGGAAGGGTAGTTCCATCTGCCCCTGAGGAACACTGCCAAAGAGGCTCAGAATTTATTCTTGAATTTGACAGAGACCTCACAATCATTTTCTACAAAGGCCTCCAGTATCTCTACCAACAAAGTAAGACCGGTTGTCAAATAAGATTTAGTGACCATCTAGTAGCAGTAGATACTATATAGCACAAATCTTTATATTCTAGAACTTAATAAACACTTTCCTCACACAGCCATAATACTTAATGGTATAAGACAGGATGCTTTTCTCCTAAAATCAGGAGCAACACAAGGATGTTCACTCACCACTTCTTTTCAACACTGTACTGGAGGTTCTAGTCAAGGCAATTAAGCAAGAAAAAAGAAATAAAAGACATTCAGATTGGAAGTTAAAAAGCAAAATATCTGTATTTACAGATGACAAGATCTTGTATTTAGAGAATCCTAAGAAATCCACTAAACACTAGAACTAATAAACAAATCTAACAAGGTTGCACAATACAAGATCAATATAGAACAATATACAAACTTCAACTGTTTCTACATACTTGCAAAGACCAATGTAAAATGCAATTAAGAAACAATTCCATTTACATTAACATCAAAAAGAGTAAAACACTTTGGAATAAATTTAACAAAAAAAGTGCAGAAATCAGAAAAACACCTCATGTCCATGGATCAGAAGACTTAATATTGTTAAGATGGCAACACCCCCAAACCGATCTATGGATTCAACACAATCCCTAACAGAATTCCAGCTGGCTTTGTTGTAGATAATCACAAGCTGAATCTACCATTCATACTGAATTGCAGGGGACCCCTGAATAATCAAAACCATCTTGAAAAGGAAGAAGAAAGTTGGAGGACTCTCACTATGCGATTTCAAAACATACTACAAAGCAAGAGTAAAGACAGTGTGGTACTAGTATAAGGAAAGACATATAGATCAGTGGAATAGAATTGAGAGGGCAAAGTAAACACAAATGTCAATGGTCAGCTGTTATTCAAGAAGGATATCAAGGCCATTCAATGGGAAAAGAAAAATATTTTCAACCAATGGTGCTGGGACAATGGGATAGCCACATGTGAAACAATGAAGTTGGACCCTTACATCACGCCATAAGCAAAAATTCACTCAAAATGGATCAAAGACTTAACTGTAAAAGATAAAACTCTTCATTTCTCCAAAGAAGATATACAAATGGCCAATACAAAAATGAAAAGATACTCAACATCACTAGTTATTGCAGAGAAATGCAAATCAAAACCACACTGAAATACCACTTCACACCACTAGGACAGCTAGAATCAAAAAGACAGATAGTAAGTGTTGGTGAAGATGTAGAGAAAGCAGAACACTCATAAACTGCTGATGGGAATGTAAAATGGTGCAGCCACTTTGGAAACTATTCTACTAGTTCTTCAAACAGCTAGATGTAGACCCAGCAATTTCACTCCTAGGTATTATCCCCAAGATAAATGAAAGTGCATGTCCACACAAAACTTCCTAAGGAGGAAACAACCCAAATGTCTATCAACAGATGAATGGATAAACAAAATGTAATACAGTCATACAATGGAATATTATTCAAGCATGACAAGTAATATACATGCTACAATATGGATGAATCTTGAAAACATTATGCTAAGTGCAAAAAGCCAGTCACAAAAGACCACATTCTGTGGGATTTCATTTACATGAAATGTCCCAAATAGGCAAATCTACAGGCAGAAAATAGATTAGTGGCTGTTTCAGACTGGCAGGGCTAGGTGGATGGGAGGCCTGATAACTAGAGTTCACATGATTTCTTTTTGAGATGATGAAAATATTTGAGGATAGCTTCAAAATGATTACCCAGTGCTTTAATTCAAATGCATACATTTTTAGAGGAGTTTCTTGAATGGAAAAAAAGGGGGTGAGGGGTGGGTATCAAAATCTAACCAAATTATAAATGGGTTAAGTTGAAGAAAGAGAAGAGAAAAACAAGGATGGAAAATGACTGGAGAGATGACTTTTAAAATAGAATGATGGGGATAACCTAAGATGGCGGCTAGGAGAGACAAGGCAAAAAAACACCTCCATGAAAAATACTAGATAAAAGCCAGAAAGTGATCCAGAACACCAATTCCAGCGATGCACCAGCTGGAAAAGGTCTGCTAAATCCACAGGGGCCATGCACTTGGTGAAAATGGGAGTCCGCAGTCTGAAATGAGTGAGTAAGCTTGTTGAATATCCGGCAGCCACGCTGTGGTGTGGGGAAACCATGGGTTGGCATTTGGAGGCGGACTAGTTCTTTTTTAAAAAAAACCCAAAAGCGGCTGGAGATATGGCAGTGAGAACAGCACAGTGAAGCACGGCAGAAATGGGCTGTGCGAACACCTCAATATCTGGCATGGAAATTAGCCTTTCGCACACCTGCTGCTAATTGTCTCGGAACAAGGAAGGCAGAGGTAAGCCAAAAGGGGAAGAAAACCACACCCCTTGCTGCCATCTTCCTGGTGTGCTGGGAACGCTCCTGCCTGGCACTGGAGCCACAGCCCAGAGCTGCGCCAAAAAACCCAGTGTGACAGGAAGTGTTTCCAGCAACATACACAGACGCCACAATAGCGGGTGCAGACAATAGCCTTTCGCGCACCCACAGCTAATTGTGGAGCTGGGAAGGTGGAGCTGTGTGAAAAGGGGGAAATTAACATGCCCCATTCAGCCATCCTTACAGCAGGCTGGGTACGCCCCTGCACGGCCCGGCGGCCCAGAACTTCCCTTGAGGGATGGCACGCACTTGTGATGCAGCACAACCTTCGCTCAGCAGAGGCCCTAGAAGGGCATGGGTTAGAAGAGGGACCCACTTGGAAATCCCAGGGTCCATACACCAATACCAAGGACTTGTGGGTCAGTGGCAGAGACAATCTGTGATGAGACTGAAATGAAAGTTTAGACTCTTGCAACAGCCTTAAATCTCCAGGAACACCTGGGAGGTGTGATTATTAAAGCTGCCCTCCCTCCCTAACCACTCAGACAAATGCCCCACATTCAGGGCGGACAGCACCAACAACACACCCAAACTTGATGCACCAATTGGACCCCACAAGAATCAGACCCCCACACAACACAAAGACAAAGTTGGAGAGAACTGACTTGAGGGGAATAGGAGACCAGCGGACGCCATCGGCTGGTTAGAGAAAGTGTACGCCACCAAGCTGTAGATCTGACAGATTAGAGACTAGTCTTTGAATAATTCTACTTATCCTAAAAGAACCCTATCAAGTAAAGCAAATGCCAAGAGGCCAAAAACAATAGAAAATTTTAAAGCATATGAAAAAACCAGATGATATGGATAACCCAAGCCCAAACACCCAAATCAAAAGATCAGAGGAGACACAGTTCTTGGAGCAATTAATCAAAGAACTAAAGACAAACAACGAGAGCATGGCACAGGATATAAAGGACGTGAAGAAGATCCTAGAAGAGCATGAAGAAGAAACTGCAAGAGTAAATAAAAAATAGACGATCTTATGGAAATAAAAGAAACTGTTGACCAAATTAAAAAGATTCTGGATACTCGTAGTACAAGACTAGAGGAAGCTGAACAACGAATCAGTGACCTCAAGGACCACAGAACGGAAAATGAAAGAACAAAAGAAAGAATGGGGGAAAAATCGAAAAAATAGAAATGGACCTCAGGGATACGATAGATAAAATAAAATGTCCAAATATAAGACTAATTGGTGTCCCAGAAGGGGAAGAGAAGGGTAAAGTTCTAGAAAGAGTATTCAAAGAAATTGTTGGGGAAAACTTCCCAAACCTTATACACAATATAAATACACAAAGCATAAATGCCCAGCGAACTCCAAATAGAATAAATCCAAATAAACCCACCCCAAGACATATTCTGATCAGACTCTCAAATACTGAAGAGAAGGAGAAAGTTCTGAAAGCAGCAAGAGAAAAGCAATTCACCACATACAAAGGAAACAACATAAGACTAAGTAGTGATTACTCAGCGGCCACCATGGAAGTGAGAAGGCAGTGACATGACTAATTTAAAATTCTGAGAGAGAAAAATTTCCAACCAAGAATACTTTATCCAGCAAAGCTCTCCTTCAAATTTGAGGGAGAGCTTAAATTTTTCACAAACAAATGCTGAGACGTTTTGCTAATAAAAGACCTGCCCTACTTCAGATACTAAAGGGAGCCCTACCAACAGAGAAACAAAGAAAGGAGAGAGAGATATGGAGAAAGGTTCAGTACTAAAGAGATTCAATATTGGTTCATTAAAGGACAATAAGAGAGAGAGGGAAAAAATATATCTGACAAACATAAACCAAAGGATAGGATGGCTGATTGAAGAAATGCCTTCACAATAATAACATTGAATGTAAACAGATTAAACTCCCCAATTAAAAGATATAGATTGGCAGAATGGATCAAAAAATATGAACCATCAATATGTTGCATGCAAGAGACTCATCATAGACACAGGGACACAAAGAAATTGAAAGTGAAGGGATGGAAAAAATATTTCATGCAAGCTACAGACAAAAGAAAGCAGGAGTAGCAATATTAATCACAGATAAAATAGACTTTAAATGCAAGGATGTTATGAGAGACAAAGAAGGCCACTACATACTAACAAAAGGGGCAATTCCACAAGAAGAAATAACAATCATAAATATTTATGTACCCAATCATGGTGCCACAAAATACATGAGACAAACACTGGCAAAACTAAAGGAAGCAATGGATGGTTCCATGATAATTGTGGGAGACTTCAACACATCACTCTCTCCTATAGATCAATCAACCAGACAGAAGACCAAAAAGGAAACTGATAACCTAAACAATCTGATAAATGAATTGGATTTAACAGACATATATAGACCATTACATCACAAATCACAACAATACACATTCTTCTCTAGTTATCATGGATCTTTCTCCAGAATAGACCATATGCTGGGACATAAAACAAGCCTCAATAAATTAAAAAAAAAAAAAAATTGAAATTATTCAAAGCACATTCTCTGACCACAATGGAATACAATTAGAAGTCAGTAAACATCAGAGATTTGGAAAATTCACAAACACCTGGAGGGTAAAAATGAAGGGAGATGAAAACATTCCCAGGTAATCAAAAGCTGAGGGACTTCACCACCAGTAGTTCAGTCCTCAAGAAATGCTAAAGGGAACTGTGCAGGCTGAAAGGAAGGGACACTAAACAATTGACTGAAACCACATGAAGAAATAAAGATTTCCAGTAAAGATGACATGGTAAATATAAAGACCAATACTACTGTAGTTTTGATTTGTAACTCCATTATTTACTTCCTACAGGATCTAAAATACATAAACTGTAATGATAAATCAGTAGTTTGGGACTGAATGTAAAATATGTAATTTTTGACAAGAACTACATAAAGGTGGGGGAATGGAGGAATATAGGAACATAGTTTATGTGTACTATTGAAGTTGGTATCAAAGAAAACAAAATCGTTACAGATTTAGGATGTTAAATTTAAGCCCCATGGTAAACAAAAAGAAAGTATCAGAGAATATGATCATAGAGATGAAAAGTAGAGGATGGGTTACGAGAAGTGGGGGAAGGGGCAATGGGGAGTTAAGAAATGAGTGTAGGGGTTCTGTTTGGGGTGAAGGGAAATTTCTAGTAATGGATGGTGGGAAGCTGATGGCATTGCAACACCGTGAATGTGATTAATACCACTAAATGGAATGCTTGGGAGGGGTTGGAATAGGAAGATTTATGCTATATATATGTTTCCAAAATGGAAAAAAAAGTCTAAATAGATAATGACAATTACATGCCATAGATGATCCTGGATGAGATGTAAGAATAGAAGAGAAAAGGCTCAAAGGGACACAATTGGGACATAAGAAAAAAATGAAATATAGAATGTAAGCTTTATATCAATGTTAAATTTCTTGAATTTCTTAACCACACTTAATGCCATTACATAAACGAATATTCTTGTTCATAGGAAATGTATAAGTGAATTATATTATTTGCTCAAGGATGTATGCAACTTGCTCTCATATGTTCAGAAGACAGAGCAACAGATGATGGATGACAGGGAGGGAGGGAAAAAAACAAATGGTAAAGTGACAAAATATTAAAGTTGGTAGATCTGGGTATCGGTGGAGGGGGGCTGGGGTAGGCCGGAGTTCTGTGTATAGGGTTTGTATTATTTTTGCAACTGTCCTGTAAGTTTGAATTTATTTCAAAATAAAAAGTAATTAAAAAAAAATAGAATGACGGAAGAACAAATGACTGAATGGACAGGTAAGTACATTGATTCAATTAACAGAATGAAACTTTTTGAAGTTGTGGCCATATATCACCTCAAGAGGGAAGAAATCACTGGAGTTCCTGAAAAGATGGATTTCAAAGCCTTCAAGTGGATGGGATTGAGATGAAACGGTCTGAGATAAACTGTCATGGTAAATAAACAAAAGCAATGGGGAATTAATCATCTTATCTTTACAACTATAAAGGAAGGAAGAAGGTAAGGTAACCAGTGGGGTGATAAAGTCCACTAGAAGCTACATGAAGACCATGACATTACATGACAGATTTCCAAAATGAAGTTCAAGGGGAACAGTCACCAAACAAATAGCACATTTTTCTTACTTTCACAAAATTCTATTACTATCTAACTGCTATTACAAATTTTGGATTTTCAATAGCAGTACCTAGAACTAAGCCCGAAGTCCATTACTTATTTTTAAGATACATGACCTGAGAAGAGCTTTCTTGTTTCATTTTTATAGAATGATGGCACTAAGGTTTAAGCAGGATAGAAATTCAACCTTTTGTCCTACAGCGTTTCAAAAGATGACAGTCTGTTGTGTTCACTTTGATTTTTCCAAATTAAAATTTAAAGCTAACCAATCATATTTAAAAAGAAGAGCACAAAAATGTCTAACTTTCAAGACCTGTAGGCTTATATGCTAGCAGATGGAGCTTTAAGCTATTGGTCAGTCTCAAAATTCGTCCACTTTTTTAAATTTAGAGAGCATAAGAAGCATTTTATTGTATACTTCATAATATAAATGCTAAAACATATTAAGTAAAATAAGTGAAATTTTCTTCAGCAGACACTTTAAAATTAAATTTAGCTGTCCAAAGAAAGAGTACCAAAAGCAGTATATTTTAGTTTCTACATAAGGGCTTGTTTTCATTTCTCATATTAAATTTAATCATATTAAATTAATTTAGTCATATCAATTCATATTGAGTATATATGAATTGACTTAAAATTCAAAAATACTAAAATGAAGTCTGAACTTTGCTTTTTATGTATATTTGGAAACGTTACAATTGAAAGATATATTCATAAAAACTTCATCTGGCTTTAAAGTTACTACTAATAAAATGGATTCACAAATGTTATTTACATACCTAGTTATAACAGTAAAAGTGATAGTTTATACCAGCTGGTACCATACAGATGATAACTAAGAACCAGGTACTTCCTATGTGCATTATATGCAAGGCTTGATCCTCACCACAATTTACAGATGAGAACCATGAAGCAGAGTTTGAATAATGAGCCTAAGCCACACAGCTGTTAGATGTATAGCCAAGTTTGATCTTATTGCACAGCTTCCACTCATTTAGCCATTTTACTTCTCTTTTACTTAGCAAAGGCAAGATAAACTTTTATTTACATCTTCTAATTTTAAGCTATTTTAAAATAACTACACAACACCATTTCGTAGATTCATTCACATTTGGTCATAGCAAGTATCATGAAGGAATAAGGTATACAGTCAAGTAGCCACTGAGGTAGTAAGTGGTACCACAAAGTGACTACAGATTTAGGGTCTGGATTCCTGGTTCGCCACCCCACTCCCACCCCACCCCATCCCCATTAGGCTGTGACCTCAGAAAGCTAACAATCTTTCTATGACTCAACTCTTCATCTGGAAACATAACAACCTCATAATAAAGTGGTTGTGGGGTTTATATGAAATAACACAGGAAAACACATAGCACATAGTAGTTGCTCGAAAAACATTAGCCCCAGCTACGCATGCTCAAAGGACATAATCAAAACATACACAAACTGCAGCTGAATGAACTGTACGGGAGTTATGTGAACGAAAATTCTTTTAGTTTTCTGAGTCACAAACCTCCATGTAGCCTAAAATACTTCTGAAACCCTAGGACTCAACCCCCTGCTAGTGTACCTGTGGACCCAGAGTGCTTCTCTAGCTTCTAATCCCGCAAAATTGTCATAAGCTCTGGCAGCTATGAGGAGTAGGAGGACCTGACACGGAAAGGAGCAGGAGATGATGTCTCTCCCTCTCTGATCTCTTCCTCCCCCTCTACCCCACCATGACAGACCTGAACTTGTGTATCTTGTTGGCACATCTATAAAGATGGGGTCTAGAACTGTCCAACAGAAGCATAAATTAGCCACAAATGCAAGCAATATAAGTAATTTAAAATTTTCTAGTAGCCGTGTTAAAAATAGTAAAAGGAAACAAATGAATTAAATTTTAACAATGCATCTTTATATTTAACCCAAAATATTACTATTGCAACATGACATCAATATTTAGAAAGTATTGAGATTTTTTCATTAATTTTTCTTTTCATAGTAAGCCTTTGCAATCTCATGTGCATTTCACCCATACAGCACATCTCAATCTAGACTAGCCTCATTTCAAATCTCAATAGCCACATATGGGTAGAAATTACCCGCTACCTACAACCATGTTCTATATAAAATATAACAAACTTGAAGGAAGGTGGTCATTAAAATTGTGTAGCTTATGGACAACTGAGTTTAAAAAGTTGATTTTAAGGTAAACTTTGATAATAACATATAGTTTACTTATTAAAAAAATTCAATGTTCCCTCTTATTCCATGTATTATTAGTCCTAGCTTTTTCTTCAGATAATGGCAAAACTGGAATATTTATTATTCCTAACGTTAACTAAATACTCTGTAGACATTTTATTACAAATAGTAGGACACTGAGATTAACTAAAATAATGTAAAAATTATCTAAAATGTATCATTATAAAGTAAGGTTATTAAATGTGAATTGCCATTCCCTATTTATATTTTCCCCTTGATTTTTCAAAATCTGAAAGAGATAAGGTCAATCTCAGAGCATTTTGCTTTATTCTTTGCTTACATCTCTTATACTTTAAACAAATATGGATTAAAAGCAGAACAGACTGCTAGATTTCTGCAACATGCAACAAAAATGCAAAGAGGAAATGGATTTCTGCAGAATAAAAACTGTAAGGATATTAAAGTATCCTCATGGGTTATTCTGTTTAGAGTTCCTGGGAGCTTTGTTTCTGAAATTATTAAACGTTTTCCCTCTGAATTAATTTGTTAATGCATAACCTAAAGATCAATATGCCCATGTTTTATTGGTCCCATTTCTATTCTACCCATTATTGAAATGGAAATTAAGCAAAGCCCCATGGATTAGACTTTGAGAGTAGAAATGAGAACGAGACTAAACTGACAGTGCTATTTGGTTTGGCCAGACACACCAATAGGAAAATATAGCAGCCAAGAAAATATTTTGGAAGAAGAACAAATTTACCATCAATTTTGTTTGTGGTGTCATAAGAAAGGAATGGATTTCAGAAGACATCAGTTTTGTTTAAGGTAGAGGGAAGGAAAAAGCACATTTCAATTAAAAGACAGCTGCCCCTTTTCTGCAGGTCCTATTATCACAGGAATTCATAAATTCTTATCATTCCTGCTATCACCTGAAGCAAACGATTTTACAGTCTTCTTCGTAGACCTCTGATGTCATCTTACAGCTTGGTCTAATTCACTGCTCTCAGACAGGATGGGCTATAAAAGAGGCTTAGCGAGGAAAGGGGACACCCCCATCCCCCTCCAGGAGAAGGTGTACAGATGTGAAAGCTTCATTCCAGAAGCAGCAGTCAAGCACAGCATATGAAAGGAATGGGAATAGGCAAGGAAGAAGTATGAAGGAAAACTGTCAAATTCATGAGGGCCCCATGACATGTGATGTCAAACAGAACTAAAATTTAGAAATCCCAGGAGGCAGCCCCCAGGGAGGAAGTTTGCCAGCACACAGCGAGGCTTCAGAATGGAAGCAGGAATAGAAATTATTGGTCATCTTCCCAGAACAGGGGTTATTAGGCCAACTAGTTGTCCATGCACCCCAGACGAGCTCTGGAAGGCCCCCTCTTTTTTTTTTTTTTTTTTTTAATATTCATTTTATTGAGATATATTCACATACCACACAGTCATATAAAACAAATCATACATTTGATTGTTCACAGTACTGTTACATAGTTGTACATTCATCACCAAAATCAATCCCCAACACCCTCATTACCACACGCACAAAAATAACCAGAATAATAATTAAAGTGAAAAAGTGTGCTTCAGGTTTTAAAGCAGGGAAGGATAGTGAGGCATTTGGAAGGCCCCCTAATTCTATAAAGTTTAATCAGATCCTGAAAGAGTCTGTTGTTATATGAGGTTACGAATCTATTCTAGGGGATTCAAGGACTCAGCTATTTGGCAAACAGAAGTTGAAGTAAGTCTGGTATCCCAGTTAAAATGTAAAAGTTAAATCCCTGAGCCTGAGTGGTGGCCTCCAGTTCCTTAAATCCGTCTAGCTAAAGAGCTGGTCTTACAAACTTGCCAAGTGCCTAGATTTCAGGAGAGAGTCAGGTGGCCCCAGCTGAAAGGAGAGAAGTGACACAGAGGTCCTGGGAGCTGGGCAGGGCCTGACAACTGTCCCAGCCTCCGTTCTGTCTCAGGCTCTCACTGTCTTCACTGAAGGGTTTCCATTAGAAAATGTACTGTGTTAAATATGTTTTTAAGTTTGTCCGTCTTTGTTGCCATCATTCCACTAAAATAGGATCAGGATATTTTATTTCTTACTATTAATAGATTTTTTTAAAAGTCTAGGAAGAAAAGAATGGCTTAAATTAGATAATTTGATTACCATCTTTATCCTCTCATCTCATGGAAATTGAGCCTATAAATATAATAAATGATTGTCTTGACTCTAGACACTTACCTTTATCTATTCATCATAGATGATGCTTCTTGAAGATGCTTATCCAGGCAATATCGTAGCACATTAGGGTAATACTTGAGGAAAAAATGCTAAGAAAATGAAGTAAGCTTACAAAGACCAGCCACCTGTTCTTTTTTGTAATGCAGTTTACATCAGGGAATCCATTACTTTTTATGCTGACTTAGGAAAATAAATGACTTCATAGGAAAGTCAGGCAGATTCTAGCCTTGCAAGGAAGTGGGGTGGAACAAAGAAAAGTTTTAAGGTGAAAACCTAAAGTAAAGTTTTCTCCCTTCACCTACAGGTTTGGTAAATACTGGTGAGGTGTATTTGTGTCTTAAAAAAATCATAATATGTTAATTTTAATAGGATGTTTAGAACCTACTATTTTATAGGGAAACTATAACTTACCGGTTCAACAAATTCAAACTTCTTTTTTTCTTGAACTTCTTGAATTTTAAACACATATTCTAGTGATGCCTCATAGAAGTTTTGATGTTCTCGGTCAATCTGTGAATCAGCCTAAAGAGTAAAAAAAACAGGCAAAGCTTGACAGGAGTAATTATGGACAGCTTTTTATATGTAGAGAGAGGGACTCAAAACCTGATCTACTCTGAAATCTTTATTAAAAATTAGTTCCTGCAAAAAGTTTTAATTTAGCATTTGTTTTTATGCCCTGGGATATACACAGACTAGGAAAACATAGTATTTGCCCATAAGAGATTATAGAACATGGAGTGGAATGGAAAAAAACAAAACAGAGTAAGCATATATTGATTATATCAAAAGTATTATTATAAAAGAGGTATATAAATGTAGATGAAAACTATGGGATCATAGGAGAGACTAAATTATTAAAGAAAATGATGATGTTTCAGTTCAGTCTTAAGATGAACAACCAATAACGGATGCTCAAAGATCAAGAAAATGCACACTCATGAAAAAGCAAAGATGCATGGAACAGTTTGGCAGAATTTGGCTGCAGAGTAAATACAGCCAAATTTGTTTGGAGAAAGGGAGTGAGAGGAGAGGCTGGCTTCACACTAAAAAAGATCTTAGACACTGCATAACAAATTTGAATTTTAATTGGTAGAGAATCATCTTAGAATATTAAGCAGGAGAGCCTCCTCATTAGGCTCTTAGAAAGATCCCATTGGTGGCAGTACAATAAAGTCAATGGATCTAACCACATTAATCATGTTCTAACAATGACATGCAGTTTTATTCTTTCTGTTTACAAGGTTATTCTGACAAAATGTGGAAAAGTATTCTTGAGATAATTTCATTTTCTTTTTTACTTTGCCTCCTCTTCCCTCTTCTATGCCCACTATCATCCCCAGATGATACTACTTTGGTTTAGTCAAGAGGCATGATGGACTATTGCCCAGTCTCATACTCCTCTGCCAGCTAAGATTACCAAAGGCAGATGAAAAGAATGGGTCTCTCGAACTAAGTGTCTGCCATCAAAAATCTGGGAATAGAAAATTGCTTTGGAGCCATTTTACAATGGTAATTTCACAAACAAAAGCTAACCAAATTTCAAGTTAGGTTTGCTGGTCTGATATCATAGCATCCTAACTTCATTTGGAACACCTTTAAAAATATTTATTATATATTTATTGATATAATTAAAAGTAATTAAATATTACAAGCCACTCACTAGAGATTTTTAAAATTGAGAATTACAGGTTTATAAGCTAATATATGTAAGGTACAATTAAACCAAGGGTTGAGGAAATGCAGACCAAAAATTCCTCAACCCCCAAAGATTATTTAGGAAATTATATAAGTATCAATAAAAAGAAAATCACTATTTCACATAAATTATATGTTTTTTTCTTCTTATCATCCCATAGGGGAACACAGGATTTATAAGAATGAACAATAAGTTGGTAAACAAGGTTTCAGTTCTGGTGTGCTGGTAAATGTGTAATAACTGGCTCTCGGGAGGTGGTGGGGGGGTGGGGGATAGCTTGCAGCACTGCTGATTTCTGTGTGTAAATATTCCCCAAAGTGGCCAGTTTCAAGCTACAAACCCGACATGACTGAATGTGGAAACCACAAAGAGATGCACACAACCAGCATTCCAGAGCAAGTATACCATTGCGAGTAAGGGATGCCAGAATATTTTCAGTATCAGAGACAACAAATCTATTCCACAAGTTATTTCTCAAGCTTTTATTGTTCTTCAAAAGATAATGTGCTGTTTAGCACATGGGATCAAACCAGGATGTTGTGGTGCCTTTCAAACCTAAAATGTTAGTTTCTGAACAACAGAGCTATACAGAGAACAGTTATCACAGCAGGCCTGACTGCTATCCTTTCAAGGGCCTGCTTACAAGGTTGGCCCTTCCTTTGCTGTCTTCTGGCAATGTGGATTTGGGGAAGGTTCCCACAATCTTAAATGATACAAGTGGCTCACTGTATCTAAACTGTTTGTACAATGTGGCTTCTGCTGAATACCTGCTTTCCTTCTGGAAGTCTAGAATTTTGATACATGCCAGAGAGGACCTATGTGACCAGCCCCCAATAAAAACCCTGGGTACTGAGTCTCTAATGAGCTTCCTTGGTAGACAATATTTCATAAGTCATCACAACTTGGAGCTGGGGGAATTCAGCATGTCCCATGTTACTGCAGAGAGACGACTCCTGGAAGCTTCCATGAGCTCGCCCATAAGTAGGACTACATTCTGAGTTCTGTGAGTCCTCCTAGCAGATCACCGAATTGGGAGTGGGGGGTAGAGGGTTGGTTTTAGGGAACCACAACACAAGAGCATCAATTCATTTCTTCAGAAACTTACTTGCCAGGCACAATCCCACCCCACAAAAAGGTGAGTGGGGTGGCGTGGGGAGAGGGGGCAAAGAATGGATATAAGAGAAATAGTGAATCTTGCCATTTGCCTGTTAAAGATGTTTTCATCACCTCTGGGCTACATGACTGAAATTCTACATGACTGAATTATACCACAAGCTGTTTTGAAAGGTCATCCAGAATATACAGTACTTAAGGAATATGACAGATTAATTTCTTTACAGTACAAGATTTAGACATGGATTCTTTTACTTGTGATGAATCTCTTTAGTACTTAAGCACTTAATGTGTGGTTCACTAAGCAGACATTTGTTTATATACCTGCTAGCAACTGGTGCCACATATTTTGTATGAGATAAGTAGGGTAATCATATAATTCATCACCCAGACTGGGGCATTCAAAGAAATGAAAAGGAGCATTATTAAAATTATGCCAGCACAAAAGGTGTACACCAGGACCATCCATGTCAGATGGGGTTATAGAGTTATCCCAGCATGAAATTGAATTAATTTTATAAGAACACCATATAGTTATGCAAATACCTAGATTCCTCCCAAACTACAACAAGCTATCACAATTCAAAACATGGAAAAAAGCCTCAGGTGGTATTTCTCGGAACATTCCCAGAGGAGAAAAAGATTTAAGCAGGATTTTGAAAAATGGGGAAGTTTAGAGTAGGTGGAGATAAAACAAGAAGTTTGAGTGAGGGAATGGAGTCTGGAAAACAGAAGTTATGTTTATAGTCAGGTTTATAACTAAAGGTTTGGTCTGGAACAGTCAGAAATGATAGTTAAGGCAGGAAAGATAGGGTGAGTGCCGACTTCATCCTACAGCCAGAGCAGAAGCTTGAGGAAGGACTGAGAAGAACAAAACAGCATTTCAAGATTAATGTGAGGATTATACAAAACATATCACTTCAACAGTGGGGGTGGGTGCATCAGAAATTCTGGCCAGGTAAATGTGTACAGTGCATGCCAGCAAGAAAGAAAAGCTGAAAGAAATGGGGGTGTGAGAAGCAAGAGAAGTGTCAATGATAACTTTGATAAAGGAAATAATATCAGCATTAACAGAAAGTTAAGGAAATGAAAACTGGAAGCCAATTGGGAAGAATGTGATGTGCAAAAATTCACGTGTTGGGAGGCGGGGCAAGATGGCGGAGTGGTGAAGAACAGAATTTCGTCTCTCCCCTAGAGCAGCTGGCAATTACCAAAGAAATATCTGAAACAGTGTTTTCGGGGTCTCCAATAACCAGTCACACATTGGACACAAGTTTAGAATTGGAGGAAAAGCTGAGATCGCAGCGAACATTGTAAGTTCCCCGGACCAGGGGTCTGGCGCCCCTCCCCACCCAGACCTCACAGACTGTCTTGCTGCCGGCTCCCTGAAGGGGGGGGGGGGGGGGGGCAAAAAAAAGCAATCTGCTGAGGGCAAGAAGGGAGGCTCAACCCAGCCTCAATTGCAGAATTAATTAACAAATTAATTAACTAACTTTGGGAGCTGGGGTGCTAAAGAAGGGCTGGGCTCCGAGAAGTGGGGGCACGTAAAAGCGGGCACCCATTCCCAGACTCCAAAAAAGCCATTTTTTTCCCCTATATTTTGTCCCTTCTGGCTGATCACTGATCCCTTATCTTTTTGCATTTCAATAGCCCCCGGCAGGAGTGGAACTGAAGCGGTTGGAGAGTAATTACCAGACAATAGCCCAAAGCATATCTTTAAATGCTCTATTCTGACACTGACAAAACTTCCAGGCTGGGGAAACACTTTTAAAAGAGACTTTTTTTTTTTCCCCCTTTTTCTTTTTCTTGATTTCTTCTCTACTTTTTTTTTTTTTTTTTTAAATCTAAAAGTAATATATGTGCTTATTTTCTATCAGAAAGCCCAGGTTGAGGGACTAGGCTAGGCTTGGGGGAGACAGAGTACCCACAGTGTCTTTGAATTCCGTACACACTACTGAAGGCCTCCACCCCCGTCTTTAATTGGCAACTCAGGCTGACCAAGGAATCTACCTGGAGAGGCCCCAAAGAGGAGAGGGGAGAAGGGAATAGTGCCCCTGAGAGACAACTGGAGTTCTGAGGATTGGGAGAGTGGAGGGAGGTCCAGCTCAATGGGCAGTCCTCCTTCTGGGAATTCAGACCTCAGGGGCTGAATTCAGATTCCGGCTTCAGTCAGCTACGCCCCTGACAGGATCAGAGTCACCAGGAGAACTAAAGTCTCCATACCTTCTTACACTGGTGGGGGAGCTGCGGGCTGGCCAGCGCCACCTGCTGCACAGGAGAGGAAAGCACCAATTCTAAAGGCCTCATAGGACGGTCTCATTCTCAGGAAAACTCCATACCTTCCCAATGAGACCTGGGCCTCACTAGACTGGGAAAATCTGACTAGGGTCGACCATATCGGAGGAGACCCACTCACAAAAAGGTTACATACAGGCAGAGCAAGAAACAGAAAAAACAAGAGGGGAACAATTCTGATCAACTAAATAGAACCTAAGTTAGAGGTCTAGAATAAGTTGAACTGAATAACAGAGGCCAGAGAACAAAGCCAACCAACAAGAAAACCACTAGGAAAAAGACAGAAAACAAGTTCCAAAATAAACTAATCAAGAAAATCAGATGCCTAGACAACTTAAGATAACAAGCCATACCAGGAAACATGAAAACATGGACCAGCCAAAGGAACAAACTAATAGCTCAGCTGAGACACAGGAGTGGAGGCAACTAATGCTAAATAAATTTGATGAGATGAAGGAAGATACAGCAAAAGAGCTGAAGGATATAAAGAAGACACTGGCTGACCATAAAGAAGAATTCATAAACTTAAAAAAACAAATGGCAGAACTCATGGGAATGAAGGCCACAATGGAGGAGATGAAAAACACAATAGAAGGACACAACAGTAGATTTGAACAGGCAGAAGAAAGGATCAGTGAACTGGAAGACAGGTCATTCGAATTCATACACACAAAAGAACAGATGGTGAAAAAAATGGAAAAATATGAGCAGGGTCTTAGGGAGCTGAGTGACAACATGAAACGCACAAATATACGTGTTATGGGTAGCCCAGAAGGAGAAGAGAGGGGAAAAGGGGCAGAAAGAGTAATAGAAGACATATTCACTGAAAATTTCCCAACTCTTATAAAAGACAGAAAATTAGAGATTCAAGAAGTACAACATACCCCAAATAGAATAGATCCCAATAGACCTACTCCAAGACACTTACTGGTCAGATTGTCCAATGTCAAAGACAAAGAGAGGATTCTGAAAGCAGCAAGAGAAAAGCAATCCATCACATACAAGGGAAGGTCAATAAGACTATGTACGGATTTCTCTGCAGAAACCATGGAGGCAAGAAGACACTGGCATGATATATTTAAGATACTGAAAGAGAAAAACTGCCAACCAAGAATTCTATATCCAGCAAAACTTTCCTTCAAAAATGAAGGAGAGATTAAAACATTTTCAGACAAACAGACACTGAGAGAGTTTGTGAATAAGAGACCGGCACTACAAGAAATACTAAAGGGAGTGCTACAGGCTGATAGGAAAAGACAGGAGAGAGAGAGTTGGAGAAGAGTGCAGAAATGAAGATTATCAGGAAAGGTAAAAGGAGAGGAAAAAATAAGATATGACATATGAATTCCAAAAAACAAAATGGTAGTAGAAAGTACTGCCCTTACAGTAATAGCACTAAATGTAAATGGATTAAACTCCCCAATAGAAAGACACAGACTGGCAGAATGGATTAAAAAACAGGACCCATCTATATGCTGTCTACAAGAAACTCACTTTAGACACAAGGACAAACATAGACTGAAAGTGAAAGGTTGGAAAAAGATATTTCATGCAAACAACAACCAGAAAAAAGCGGGAGTAGCTATACTAATATCAGACAAGTTAGACTTCAAAAGCAAAACAATTAAAAGAGACAAAGAAGGACACTATATATTAATAAAAGGGTCAATTCATCAAGAAAACATAACAGTCATAAATATTTATGCACCAAACCAGAATGCCCCAAAGTTCATGAGGCAAACACTGAGATCACTGAAAGGAGAAATAGATACCTCTACAATAATAGTTGGAGACTTCAATACACCACTCTCATCAATGGACAGAACATCTAGACAGAGGATCACTAAAGAAACAGAGATGTTTAACTGCATGATAAATGAACTAGACTTGACAGACATTTATAGAACACTACATCCAACAACAGCAGGATACACGTTTTTCTCAAGTGCTCACAGAACATTCTCTAGGATAGGCCACATGTTGCGTCACAAAGCAAGTCTCAACAAATTTAAAAATATTGATATTATACAAAACACTTTCTCAGACCACAATGGAATGAAGTTGGAAATAAATAAAAGGCAGAAGGTCATAAAATTCACAAACATATGGAGGCTAAACAACACCCTCTTAGAAAACCAGTGGGCAAAGGAAGAAATTACAAGAGAAATTAGTAAATACCTCGAGGCAAATGACAATGAAAATACAACTTATCAAAACTTATGGGATGAAGCAAAGGCGGTGCTGAGAGGGAAATTTATTGCCCTAAATGCCTATATTAAAAGAGAAGAGAGAGCAAAAATTGAAGAGTTAACTGCTCACTTGGAGGAATTAGAGAAAGAACAGCAAACTAACCCCAAAGCAAGAAGGGAAGAAATAACAAAGATTAGAACAGAAATAAATGCAATTGAGAACAGGAAAACAATAGAGAGAATCAACAAAACCAGAAGTTGGTTCTTTGAGAAAATAAATAAAATCGATGGACCACTGGCTAAGCTAACAAAAAAAAAGAGAGAGCAGATGCAAATAAATGCAATCAGAAATGGGAAAGGAAATATAACTACCAACCCTGCAAAAATTAAGGAGATAATGAGGAGATACTATGAGCAACTATATGCTAATAAACTAGACAACTTAGATGAAATGGACAACTTCCTAGAAAAGCATAAACAACCAACATTAACTCAAGAAGAAATAGATGACTTCAACAAACCAATCACAAGTAAGGAGATTGAGTCAGTCATCAAAAAGCTCCCAAAAAGGAAAAGCCCAGGACCAGATGGTTTCACATGTGAATTCTACCAAGCATTCAAGAACGAATTAGTACCAATCCTGCTCAATCTCTTCAAAAAAATTGAAG